>NC_064626.1:1006681318-1006984349 GCF_023864275.1 Schistocerca cancellata
TAGGTGGGATTTGGGTGTTTCTCCTTTTGACAAATGACTCATTTTCTGTGTCGGACATTAGGAAAATAACAATACGAACCGATATAGTCTGAGCACTTGGATACCCAACAGCTTCTCCATACGTGTGTGCGTGTGTGTGTACGTGTGTGTGTGTGTGTGTGTGTGTGTGTGTGTGTGTGTGTGTGTGTATGTGTGTGTGTGTTTGATGAAGTCATCGATGTATGCGTTATGTAAACATAAACACCACCGGAACGACTCTGGTGTGCGACGATGAAACAGTACCCCTTGGTGCAGAGTGTACTACTTACCCAGTTCTGCACCGTTTTCGTCTCGTAGTCTCCGCTTTACATTCCGCCAGCGTGCGTCTTTTTCCTCTAATTTAATCCTAATTGGCCATATTCTCATGTAGTGTCGTCGGTAGGTACCGACCTACATAAGAAAAATGTGGAAATCGGATGTTTGTCCCGTCAACTCGCTGAACTTGTGTAAACCTTGGAACTAGCGTGAAAAGTGCGCCTGCTATAGTACAGGGTTATTACTGTAAGTAGGCTGTTTATGTTTTCTTTATGTAAGTAGGCTGTTTATGTTTTCTTATTGGCAACGTTACATAGCGCTCTATATGAAAATCACTGGCTGTGCTGTGTGCAGTCTGTGGCTAGTTTGCATTGTTGTCTGCCATTGTAGTGTTGGGCAGTGGCAGCTGGATGTGAACAGCGCGTAGCGTTGCGCAGTTGGAGGTGAGCCGCCAGCAGTGGTGGATGTGGGGAGAGAGATGGCGGAGTTTTGTAATTTGTCATCAACTGCTATATATATTATGACTATTAAGTTTGAATCTTTTATTTAGCTGGCAGTAGTGGCGCTCGCTGTATTGCAGTAGTTCCAGTAACGAAGATTTTTGTGAGGTAAGTGATTTGTGAAAGGTATAGGTTAATGTTAGCCAGGGCCATTCTTTTGTAGGGATTTTTGAAAGTCAGATTGCGTTGCGCTAAATAATATTGTGTGTCAGGTTAAGCATAGTCTTGTATAAATTGTTCTAAGGGGACGTTTCATTACAAATGATTGAAGCGATTTCACAGCTCTACAATAACTTTATTATTTGAGATATTTTCACAATGCTTTGCTTACACATACAAAAACTCAAAAAGTTTTTTTCGGCATTCACAAATGTTCGATATGTGCCCCTTTAGTGATTCGGCAGACATCAAGCCGATAATCAAGTTCCTCCCACACTCGGCGCTCACTGCAGGCCGACCCGTTGATTTCCCCTTACAGAGGCATCCAGAAGCTTTAAACTGCGCATACCATCGCCGAATGGAGTTAGCAGTTGGTGGATCTTTGTTGAACTTCGTCCTGAAGTGGCGTTGTACTGTTATGACTGACTGATGTGAGTGCATTTCAAGCACGACATACGCTTTCTCGGCTCCTGTCGCCATTTTGTCTCACTGCACTCTCGAGCGCTCTGGTGGCAGAAACCTGAAGTGCGGCTTCAGCCGAACAAAACTTTATGAGTTTTTCTACATATCTGTAGTGTGTCGTGACCATATGTCCATGAATGGAGCTACAGTGAATTTATGAAATCTCTTCAATCATTTGTAATAGCCCTGTACTTTGCTCTCCTCTTATGTATACTACATCAAAATTTATCTCTTACGAGGAAAGACACAAATGGGCAATATGCCTGTGTAGCAATTTGCAGGTTAGCAGAGAGGACAAAGCTTGATGATCCTAGAACATTTTTGTGTGCTTACCGCATAAATAGTACCGAAATTTCCTAAACGCTCGAACGACTGCTAAGGCTTCCAGTTCTATTACCGAAAAAGATCTTTCACATTTTGTCAGAGATCTACTTGCACACGCATACGACAGACT
The DNA here is from genome assembly GCF_023864275.1 of Schistocerca cancellata. Lineage (NCBI taxonomy): Eukaryota > Metazoa > Arthropoda > Insecta > Orthoptera > Acrididae > Schistocerca > Schistocerca cancellata. The sequence continues at coordinate 1,006,683,188 of NC_064626.1, forward strand.
TTTCATCAGTTTTTCTGATTTTAAATTGCCTTGCCTTCCATTCCTTGCAGTGATGCGTCGTGCTGAGTCTTGGCTCATATTACTGTGATATAACAAGTCAGCATTGAATAGGGCCTCTTTAATTGCGTCTAAATCTTTCTGGCATAGCGCTGTCCAGAACCACGTATCGTTCTTTCTCAACACTTTTAGCAGGGAATTACTGTTTAGCAATTTATTTGGAACTAACTTCCTAAAAAAGGACGTTGCTTTCTGTTGTGTTTCATTTTTGGGTTCTAGAAAATTTTTTGTTGCATCGATCTTTCCTTTGTCTGGTACTACTCCTCCTGATTAAATCATGTGACCTGAAAATCTTGTTTCCTTACATCAAATGTCGGACTGTCTGAACCTTTCTAGCATTTTAAGCAGCAATTCCAGATGAAGTACTATCAGTCTGTATGAGGCATATCATCTGGTTCCTGGGCCACCACATTGACAACGTTGTTGAAAGAGGAAACGACCCTGACCGCCGTGTCTTTCACTAGTATCTGGAGACCGCTCATTGGAAGTGGCTGTGGTTCGAAAGTTATCGTACCCTTTTGATAATATGCTTTTTCTTGCTTTAATCGACAAGGTATTGGTTAAGTTCAATTGTAGTCTTTGACTCCTCGCTCTTTCTGTTGTTCAGTCATATGAAGTCTTGTTTGTTTACTTTTCTTCCTTATACATATACAAAACGGAAGAAATAAAAATAAAAAAAAATATATGGAAATAAAATTTAAAAAAGTTGACAATAAGTTGTGAGTTAGTTTCCTGATCACTCAGAATCTTTTCTCTTGTTTTGTTAGTAATAATTATTTTTACAACGAAAAACGAGTCCAAAGTTGCAAATTTTACTCTTTTTGTTCACTCGATAACTAGTTTCGGGCCGAGGCCCATTTTCAGATCATCGTAACGTAGTCAAAAATAGTATATCCGAAGATGTGAAACCCATGTCAAAAATGCACAACTAACAGTTACAGCGCTATAACTGTTCGTTGCAGCTACTCCATCATGCTGGAAGTTCATAATTATTTGTTTTCTCAAATTGCAGCTCATATTACATGATGATTTTTTACTATGTCCTTCTGAATGGCCGAGCGGTTCTAGGCGCTACAGTCCGAACCGTGCGACCGCCACGGTCGCAGGTTCTAATCTTGCCTTGGGCATGGATGTGTGTGATGTCCTTAGGTTAGTTAGGTTTAAGTAATTCTAAGTTCTAGGGGACTGATGACCACAGAAGTTAAGTCCCATAGTGCTCAGAGCCATTTTGAACCTTCTGAATGTTCATGAACGTAACAAATCAATTTGATAATAAAAAGAATAAAAGAGTGGTCAGCACGTCTAACAGCCATGCAGGTGGCCTGGGTTCGATTACATGCCGGGTCTGAAATTTTTTCCGCTCAGGGAGTGGGTGTCGTGTTGTCATCATAATCATCGTCATCATCATCATCATTACATCATTATCGACAGGCAGGTCACCAAATGTGACGTCAACTGAAAAGACTTGCAACTCCGCGGCCGAACTTCCCCAGATAGGGACTCCCGGTCATCAGTGCTCTACAATCACTTCATTTCGTCTGTAGTGACTAGCATTTCTCGAATATGAGCTGGAAATCGTCGTTTCAAAATTTTCAGTGGTTCTGCATGGGATATGAGTTTGCTCAAATATCTTGTTTTGTCAATATATTTTTCAAAATGGTTTTTAATCAGTCATTTTTTCCGACTGAACGGTTGTGGGTTAAATGTTTTCCACCGTAATCGTTATCGAATTACTGTCGACCAAAATATCTCCAAAAACGACAGCTCGAATCTGTTATGGGTCTGATTCGTGGGTGCCGTATCTACAGCTGAGGTCAAGTAGTCACCTTGAATGAGCTGCGCCATCCAGTGTATTTTTTGTTCTTCAGACCAGCTATGGAACAGTGCATTACAAAATTCTCTTATGAGTGTGACTGGATGTACTTTTCTCGATTCAGTAGTGAACACCTGAAATCGTTTGTTTCAAGAGTCTTGCACAGCTTCACCAAAAGATAAAAATCTGCTCTTGGTGTACGTAACATTGACAAGTGCTGTGGTGTGTGGTCACTTGTTTAATTTGTCATTAACGGCAACATTATACACTGATGGGCCAAACCATTATGACCACCTACTTAATAGATTATTTGTCCATCTTTGGAACGAAAGACATCACTGATTGTGCGTATCAGGGATCCGTCAGTTTTTTGGTGGGTTCGTGGAGATACGTGGCATTAGATGTTTACGCACAGGTCATATAATTCACGAAAATAACAGGCCACTGATTTGAGTAAGCGGTGATAGCGCCGGATAGCGACCCAGATAGGTTCCATAGGATTTACATCACGCGAATTTGATCGTCGAGACATCAAAGTGAGTTCACTATAATGCTCCTCAGACCACTATAGCACTGTTCTGGCTCAGAGAACGGACAATTATACTGCCTAAAGATGACATCACGCTTGAAGGGATGCAGGTGGTTCCCAGCTGTGAGCATGTCTTCGAGTACTACCACTGACCTTATGCAAGTGCAGGAGAATGTCTGCCATAGCGTAACACTGTTCCCACCAGCCTCGGTCTGCGGCGCACTGCACGTTTCGAGCCGCTGTTCACCGTGATGACAGGATTCGTGGAGACGACTAAATATGATTCGCCCGAAAGCCGACACGTTTCCATTGATCAACAGTCGAATCCCGATGGTCCCGCGCCCACTACAATAGTAATTGACGATGTCGCTGCGCAACGTGTGAGTACCTAGCGGTGGTCTGCTACGCAGCTCCATGTTCAATAATGTGTGATGAACGTTGTGCTCCGAAGCACTTATGCGTTTACCAGCGTTGTGCTCTCTCGGCAGAGATTGCACACTCATGGACGTCCAACCATTTAGGGCATAGTTTCACTTTCCTTCTACCTCTTTCCGTAGATGCTCGCGAAAGTAGCATGTGAACATTCGCCCACACGCCGTTTTAGAGACATTCTTTGGTAGGCTTTGTGCAATAATAATCTGCCCTTTGTCGGAGTCGTTTGTCTCAATGAATTTCCCCATTTGCAGCCCATATTTTCACTAGAGTTTGCTCCGCTTGCACATTTTTGCTACCGTGTCACGTGCCTGCAACGCCACCAGGCGGCATCCAACGTGGGCAGTGATCATAATGTTATCGCTTATCAGTGTATGAGCCGTAAGTTTTGTCGTTAATCTCATGAATCTGCAAGGGTGGAGAGTTATCCTCTCGTCTGCATAGCAAACACTCTGGCATGGTTCGGGTTTTAACTTACTTTCGTTCGTTCGAAGTGATCGTATCAGCGATCAGTTTCGAACAAATTCGTTGTACTGCATTTTTGATACCGATTTCTACCTTATCAAGTCCGCCCCGGTAGCTGAGTGTTCAGCGTGACAGACTGTCAATCCTAAGGACCCGGGTTCGATTCCCGGCTGGGTCGGAGATTTTCTCCGCTCAGGGACTGGGTGTTGTGTTGTCCTAATCATCATCATTTCATCCCCATCGACGCGCAGGTCGCCGAAGTGGCGTCAAATCGAAAGACCTGCACCAGGCGGACGGTCTATCCGACGGGAGGCCCTAGCCACACGACATTTCCATTTTATACCTTATCAACAATTTTCTTTTCCTTCTCGTATGTCATCTTTTCTATTCCCTTTACGTAATTTCTGTACTGTATTACTAGTTTTTGTGCAAGTGTAGTACCACTATCAAAGACGCATACTCATGCACGGTAGTACAATTCCTTTACATCGGTACTATCAGGCATTTTTAAAAGTTTTATAAACCCGACCTCCTCCAATAGTTATTGTATGTTGTCGGGAAGATCATTGCAAACTACTTGCGGTTCAGAAATTTCTCTCTGAGCTTCCATTAGGGTTTTTGTTATTTCATCGTGCGCAATTTGCAGATCTTGTTTCGCAGTTATCTAACGTTGCCGCAGTTTGATTTTGTTGTTCTAATATTTGCGTAAACTTTTAATGCATTTTTATCAAGATTTGTACACTGCTGATGTAATTTTTGATCGAATTTTTCAGGAATTACAGCATCCCATTAGGACTGTTCGTTATCAGCTGAGGCAATGCCTAATGTTTGTGACGCTGCTCCGGTCATAAACATCCTGTTCGAGCGACCTCAATCTGAAATTTCCTGTCGTTCCGCGATACCTCTTACGTAACTGCTGTTTGGAAAAATATTTTCGGGTGATAATTCGTCCACTATCTGGACTGAAATATTACCTAAAAATTGTCTCGTTCGCGCTTTCCTTTAAATCCATATTGTGACTGCCTTTAATAGTGTTGTGATTCTTATGACGTACTATCTCTATCGTTTGCATTAGCACGCCCACACTTAGTGCCTCCTGAGAAATGTTTACATTAATTTGTTCACTTTTCTTTTGTTTCATTTTAAAATGGCTAAACAGACGTTCTCACACAAAAATATTACAGTGAGTCGTAATTATTCTTTGTACATTGGAAAATGTTTAGCACCACATTCGCTTACACGATGACTTCTTGTTTCTACGAGAATGTTCTGTGCAGCAGAAAACTAAGAACACAGAGTACTACGTTCTACCGAAAGTTGCTACCAAAAAATCTACGTAGAAAAGGCCTATTATTGTCTATTGAATCTAACTGTATATCGTTTAACCTACTACAGGCGGGTAAACATCAAGCCTTCGTCTTAAATGATGGCGCCTTATTCATTTGCCGTTTCCTATATTACTTCTTCTTGTATTATAATTTTTTAGAAATCTCGTTTCACGTCTCTTGTCTTCTTTCGTCTACCTTCTGGTTCGTAATAAATTTTGAACTTAGTTACACCACTTTATGTTGTTGTTGATACACTCTACATTTGTTTTCGTAGAAATCTATATCATATTTCCATTTCAATTCACTGACTTCTGCTGTATCTAAACTGATATTTTCAGTTTTATAGCTGCCCTATCCCATCTTCAATTCTGACATTTGGACTGGTAGGAAGTTTTTCGCTGGATTGTAAATCTTTTCCTAATGGTAACCTTCCCTTAATAGTTTCCTCTCATAGATCCGAATAAAGGACAAATCAGCAATCTCGCGCCAATGAAGAGATCATCATTAGACTATTTCAGTTATGATCCACATTAACTGTGAATAGACATTGTGTTATGATTGTTGTAATGGGGTGGTAGTCTTATATGATAGATGATTTTGACAATGTTTGTTATCTCCACCTCGAAAAAAATATCACCATGGTCATGATTTGTTGTTGTTTTTGTTGTTGTTGTTGTTGTGGTTTGAAGGACTGGTGTGATGCAGCTCTCTGCGCTAACCTCACAATAGATCTGTATTCCCTAGGGAAAAATAACAGCTGTAGTTTCTTCTTGCTTTCAGCCGTTCGCAGTACCAGCACAGCAAGGCCAGATCAGTTACTCATCCAGACTGTTGCCCCTGCTACTACCGAAAGGACTGCTAGCACTCCACAGGAACTTCATGTTTGTCTAATCTCTCCACAGATGTTCCTTCGTTATGTTCGCATCTACAGTTATGCATATCGTTGAGCTACGCTAGCCACCCCGCCTCAACAAGGTCCGTGGTACATTCGGGGGAGAGGCGAACCAGGCTCAGAATACCAGAATTTTCGAACTGCTGTGCCTTTAAATTGACTATTATTACCAGATACCTCAAAAATGAAGTTTTTCCGCTTTTAAAGTTTAGTAATCAGTTCAGCACACTCCTTATTTTTGGAACACACTCAGTCTAATTTTATATAAAAACTGTCCCAGGATACATACTGAAGCTACCCAACGTCAGTTGGCACTCAATTATTGTTCGGGGAGATCCAATAGAACGGCTCAGCCGACTAAAAGGCAGAATTTTCTTGGACAGCTGCTATTGGCCCTTTTGTTACGTAGTGAATACGTTGCAGATTTGGCTACATAATACAGGAAACAGTTAATTGTATGGTATTGCGTCTGTAGTGTTAAACACATTTACAGATGAAAGGCAGAAGAGTTTATCTCGAAAAACATCAGGGATACACAATCCTAGGGGTAACTGTACCAGTCCTTCGCCAAAAACTCTGTGTCCATCTGTAAAGGCGAAGAACCATTCCAACTACGTAGCACTCGTTGATATTTAAGCTATGACCAGTTTTTGATTACTGTTGGTAAGAATTTCTGGTTTCAGATGTCTTTATACCAATACTTTAACCCTAGCATTACCAACGTATTTTTTGTTACATGTAATACCAACGGGGGGGGCCTCAAAGGCCCATAAAGAATACCACAATTTATTTTATCACAAATCAAGTTTATTTACTTCTGATACCTCTAATAACAATTCAAAATGCTTAGACATTGTTTTTGTATACTGGATAATAAAATATGTTATTATAATAGGAATAAAATGAACAAATCACGAGATTCAGTTTATATATTTTTTGGAATAATGTTTCAAAATAGTGTTTTCTTATAAAAACGACTTTTTTAATTCGATACACTACATGAAGCAAACAAAATTTACTGTCTCATTCTGCAACGCATTTTTCACACAACACTGTCTTCCTGCAGTGTTTCCCACAGACGTGTTTGTGGCACTGAGAGCAGGTAACAGTTGACTTTCCCAGCTTGTTGTACTTGATCTTTTTAGATGCAGCTTCTTGGCAGCATAGGTGGCACCGTCCACGTGTTCCTGGTTCTGCTGTTGAGGATGATGGTTCTACAGAGCAGCTGAGCTTCCGTTGTGTGATGCTTTCCATTGCCATTATTACTGGCTTCTGAAGTCCATACAAATTTTGTGCCCGTTTATCTACTTGAGATCTTATTAGTTCGAGACCTAAGTTAGTGATAAAACTCTTCTGCGGTTTAGCAAATTCTTTTTCCAATTCGGAAAGTTGAGGAGGAAGAGTGAATATGCATTTATTGCTGCTATGTCAATGAGTGTGTAGAAGAGGGACAAAGGCCATCTTCTTGTTCCTCTCTTTGTGCTGTAGTGTCTTGCCATCTGGTCTATGGTGTCCACGCCTCCCTTTGTAGAATTATAAAAAAGATTTATGTTAGTCTTTTTTGAGTCTTCATTCAACACCCCTTCTGAGTGATAAGTTGAAAGCATCAACAGCAGTCGTTTTGGCTTCTCGCGGACTAGCGTTGATGCAAGAGTAACTGGTGGCCTCTGTGTCTGAGGGTCAGTATAAGCAAAGGTGGAAGAGTGTAAACTGCGGCCAGTTGTAGTCTTCAGCTCTTCAGGTATGTGTCGTCTGTTAGACTGTAGGGTGCCAACAAGTGTGAGGTGAAAATCATTCCATAGAGTCTCAGCAAGCTCCACTGAAGTATAGTACCGATCTGTGGTAACATTACGGCCTGATTTTTCAATAGGTTTTATTAGTCTCTTTACAATTTCCATCGGTCCATTTGAATGCTGTGTATTTCCTGACTTGCCTGTATAGATGTCCATGCTGATCACATATCTAGTCTCAGAATCAGACAGCATTCGAATTAGAATGCCGTATTTTCCAGGTTTTTCTTTTAGAAACACCTTGAATGGACAGCGACCACGGAACAAAGACAACATCTCATCCACTGTTGTATGTAGACCAGGAATGAAATACAATGGAAGTGAAGAATTGAAGCTTTCAAAAATTTCCCTCATTGGAGCAAACTTGTCAGTCTGGCGACGAATTTCTCTTGTGTTCTTATCATCAAACCTCAATATTTTAGTCAATTCGAAAAATCGGGTCCGACTCATTGATCCATAGTACACTTGTCGGCCCTGAAGCAAAGACCATAAATCTTGGACAGGTATCTTATTGTCATGCTTTGAACCCATGATCAGCAAGAGTCCTATATAACAAAATAACTCATCTTCATCTGTGTGCTGAATACCTAGTCGAGAAGCCTCTTCATTTGAGTGTAGTTTTATTAGATTCATAATTTGAGGTGTAAAAAAGAGCTCTATAGCGTCTTTCGGAGACGCAATTCTTCCTTGTTGTCCTAGCCCCATTCTTTCTCGCACTATATTTTGTACAGAACGCCGATATTGTCGAGATGGCTTCGTAATATACTCTCGTCCACTTTTTGCAATGAATTTATCACATTCCGTATCATTATCATCTGGTGGATTGGCTTCAACCTCATCTTCATTCTCAGACGATGAATCAGTTCTAATTTCTTCCACATCATCATCCACTTCACTTTCCTCTAAATCTGATTCGTTCAAAACTTCTTCTAGCACTCTTTCAATGGAACTATCACGTAAACGATGTCTACTCATGTTGCTGGTTCAACAGCAGCAGAAACACTGAAAATAACAATGGTCCGCTTCATAATAATATGTCTGAAGGCAACAATGCCAAAATTCGTTTCATGGTAAGAATTTGAAACGAGAGACTCAACCTCGTAAATCTTTCCTTGCTATTACCAACGGGTGGGCTTCTAAGGCCCACAGAGAATTAAATCAAGTAAATGAATTTTAATTACATTTTTATTCCGAAATTCTGTAATGACTCAATAGTACATTCAATAACGAACAATTACCTTTGCTTTCAAGTTCATATATCAAAGGGTGTGGATACAACATAGAAAAACTGAGTCAGTGGGCCTACGAGGCCCCCCCGTTGGTATTGCTAGGGTTAAAGTAAACCTCGACTCTGAGATCTTCATTAAATTTCAGCCAACTGAGTGCTAACTCTCATTGTATTGATAGGCGATATACATGCACTAGACTAGAATCACATTTCCACTCGTCGTAGAAAAAGCAAGGACGATTTTTGTTCTGTTAATGTCTCCTAAAGCCCATAGATTTCCGTTTGTTGTGTAACATACCTCTATCTCCACATTTCAGTATGATTTTAATTGATTACCATTCTAGCATCGTTATACAGAAAATTTACGTTACCGTTTTCCGTGAATAAGATGTCGTACCACAAGATTTTAAACTTTAAACTGTGAGACGTAGAACTCACCATATCGTGGTACACTGGTGCATGCACATCGAAGACATAAAAAGTGACACATTTTTGACTGCTTGCTTGGAGTACAGAGAGCTGGAGGTGTTTGGATCATTGTCCTGTCAAGAGCTTCATTAGAGATTAACTGCGTATACGAAGATAAACAAGGAACTGCTAGTGGTCTTGATCAGAGTAACGTGTTCGCACAGTTTTCAAGGCAACTGCATAAAAATAAATACGCCAAAAATTCGTTCCAATATTATTTTTTTTCTAAGTAGGAACAATATTCCATTGGTATTGTCATCCATCCACTAAGTCTTCTAGCAGCACTAAGTCTTCTAGCAGGTGGGTATTGTGCAGTACTTACTGAGACTCACGTGAATATATAATTTGGAGAAGTGGGGCAGTTTTTATCCTTTTTAGGAGCATTAAGTATGTCGAATAGAGCTAATTGGCTGGGTACTTCATAAGGCAAGAAAATTTTCTTGGAAGAATTAACGGCGACATGAGGATTAACCTCGGTAATTTTCCTAGTAGCAAGCATTCCACTCGCTGGCCTGTTCCTCGCCTCTTTGAAGAATCCTCGTCTTCTGCCACTGCCCCTGCCCCTGCTCGTTATTAAACCCGCTCCTCGCAGAGCTCCAGTCCCTGCGGCGAGCGCGTGCAGTCTCGAGGACTGTGATGTTACTAGGTTATAAAAACTTCGTAAAGAAAAGGGAGTTCATTCTAAAAAAAAATTGTAAGAGAAAATACGTATTTACTGGTGAAACATTACTGCGTCTTATATAACAAACACAATAGACCGTATAAGTTGCCAGAAAGGACGTTGATGTGAAGTTTTACAATGCTATTTTGTCTTATTGTCTTCAGTTCTTCTCTTTAGAGATGGTTTCTGTTCTTGTCCTAGCGACTGTTTGAGCGGAGAGAAACACTTAATTTGTATATGAAAAATGGTTCAAATGGCTCTGAGCACTATGGGACTCAACTGCTGTGGTCATAAGTCCCCTACAACTTAGAACTACTTAAACCTAACTAACCTAAGGACAGCACACAACACCCAGCCATCACGAGGCAGAGAAAATCCCTGACCCCGCCGGGAATCGAACCCGGGAACCCGAGCGTGGGAAGCGAGAACGCTACCGCACGACCACGAGATGCGGGCTATTTGTATATGAAGTGGAGCTGAATGTTAAAAAAAATTGTAGTACGGAGTGTAGAAATGTTGATGTTTTAATGAATTACTACGAAAAATAATTCAAAACAGTTCTCAAGAGAAGAGAATGTAGCAAAGAAAATGTCCGGTTCGCCTGTAAGCCGTGGGAGGGTCGCTGGCGCCAGTGATTCTCTTTTCTAGTAGGAGCAACAATCCCGCTCGTTCCGGCATGCGCGTGTTCTCTTTGATTTTTCTCTTCTGGACGCTATTTAACCGCGGCGCTTCCGGCTATGGCTCTCTTGGTTTTCCGTGGCCGTTGCTTGGGCATATGATGTGTTGGCGAGACTTGGAGTGACCGTTACGTAGGAGCGTTATTTGCTCGCGGCGCTGTGTTATGATTTGAGGAGTTTGTCGGCGGCAGGCTGGTTGTGATGACCTCCAATGCACTAACAAGTGCGTGTATTATACTACCTGATGCTCGATGCCGATGTATGCTACGTGGACGGTGGGCATCAGCCATTTCTTTGAAGTTGTGTTTGTGATAAATCTGATAGTAATTTGTGTTTACAGCCGGAAACAGTGATTTGTATGTGGTTATCCTCGCTGTGGCGGGAATAAGGAATTCACTCTTTCTTCCGGTATATGTTGAGTAGTGGTGTTAAGATTGTAAAACTTGGTCAGTGACGGGAACACTGAGCGTGAGTAGTGTGAAGGCTATATGAGTCATTCTAGGATAGTGCGCAGGCCATGTTCAGTGTTAAGACAGTGTGCTTGTAATGTTACTTGAGTATCTTATAATTTATACTGTGGTCTTCGTTTGGCGGGGACGTGAGTTTTGTGAGTTGTGTTATGGCTTTTTATTGCCTTGTTCGGCAGGCCGTAAACTTCTCCAGATCTTATACTTCTTATTGGTGGCTGCCTGTAGGAGTAAAGAAGTATGAGCTGTAGATAATTTTCCGTGCTATTTGTTTGAGTTATTGCCTGTGTTAAGGGTATTAAATTTGAAAGGGGGGAGTTTGTGTCCTTCGGTTTGGTTTTCTGTCCTGTTTTCTTTTTTTCTTTTTTCTTTTTCTTTTTTTTATGTTACGACTGTACTACGAACGGCGGGCACAATCAGTTCCGGTTGACTAGTACGGAGCGGCGCCTTGATTGAAATATGTTCAAACGTCGTTAGCTCGGCCAGTTACGTTTTGCTGACGCTCGCCGCTACTTGTCTGTATGCTGTCAGAGTCGCTGCTCTCCCCAGCAGTTGACAGAAGTTCAGTATTCCCTCTCGTAATTATTTAGCGATTCCTTTTGTTAATATGTTCGGCCTGCGCCAAAGTGCGTCCCGTGTTCCTGGAAGTTTGGTCACTCTTGTTTTAGGGTGAGTCATCCGTTGGGCTGTACCCGCTGTTGCGTGGAATTTAAACTGACTGTTAAGATAACTATCTTTTCTTCCTATATATTGTTGTTACACTTGAAAGGGACTTCACGAATGGATTCAGTTGAATGTTACTTTACAATACGTGGAATTCCGTTGTTCTATGATCTGTTTATGGTCTACGATTCCCGTTGGGGATTTGGCTCCTTTACTTGAAATTTGTTATTTAATATTATATAGTGTTGCTTGTTTTGCTAATGGGGATTTCGTCTTGATAAATTCCTGTTACATTTGTGGGGAATTATACTTGTCATCCATATTTATCTATAGGTTATTTAATTAAAAGGAAGGATTTTTACTTAACTGGTTTCATTCCGTATAATATTACAAAGACTGTAGGAGGTTTTTTTCTTATATTTGTTATTGGTGCCTATTGGAAGGCCGGTTTGAAAAAGATTTTGTACAACTGTTTTTGGGGATATGTGTAATAAAACTGTATGAACTACAAGCCTGTGTTTGCGTTTTCTCGTGACTCCCGTCCGAGCCTCCATTACTGTTACACGAGAATAACAGCTGAAAACTGGGTGACGGCATAGATCGCACTGCCAACTCACAAGAAGACACACGGTGAATGATCGAACTTTATAATATCTACGAACATTGGACCATGTAAGTGTGTTAAGAACAGGTTTCAGCAAAGAAGAGCTACCAGCAAATCTTCATAAAATTACGTAAAATATGAACATAACTGTCATAAGTAATAAATAATTTACTTGTATTTATGTTTCTCCCTATTGCGATAGTCACACAAATTATTTTATTGATGTATTATAAGTGGCGACCTTATAGGGACTGTGCCAGTGATAACAACTTACTTATACATGTTTGTGAAACACTGAATATTATGTGATAATGGATGTAAATTTCGGTTATACTGAAAAAGTTAGTGATACCACTATTCTCAACATAATCACCGGCAAAGAAACGCTAACAACGGTAGTTCAGGTATTCATGCCGACGCTGGAGGTGAAGATATACACTGATGAGCCAAAACATTAAGACCCTCTGTTTAATAGCTTTTTTGTCCTTCTTTGGAATGAAATATGTCGCTGATTGTGTATCAAGGATCCGATAGTTTCTGTAATTCGCGTAAATAACGAGCCGTTGACTTGCGTACACGGTGGTAGCACCCGACAGTGACCCAGATGGGTTCCATAGGATTTCCATCAGGCGAATTTGGTCGTCGAGGCATCAACGTTAGTTCACTATAATCCTCCTCAGGCCACTGTAGCACGCTTCTGGCTCCGAGACACCGACAATTATACTGCTGAAAGATGACATCGCTATTGGGAGAAGACGTCAAGCATGAAAGGATGCAGATGGTTAGCAGCTGTCAGCGTGTCTTCGAGTACAACCATAGGTCTCACGCAAGCGCAGGAGAATGTACGCCGTGGCATAAAAGTGCTCCCACCAGGCTGCGTCCGTGGCGAACCGCGCGTTTCGACCCGCTGTTCACCTCGAAAAGGGTATTTGTGGAAACGACCATCGATCTAGTGTAGCAAAAATGATTCATCCGAAGACCTGACACGCTTCCAATGTCAAACGGCTGAATCCCGATGGTCCCGTGCCTACTAGAATAGTAATTGACGATGTCGTTGGGGCAACATGTTAACACATAGGGATGGTCTGCTGCGGAGTTCAAATGGTTCAAATGGCTCTGAGCACTATGGGACTTAACATCTGAGATCAGCAGTCCCCTAGACTTAGAACTACTTAAACCTAACTAACCTAAGGACATCACACACATCCATGCCGACCGTAGCAGCAGCGTGGTTCCGGATTGAAGCCACTACAACCGTTCGGTCACAGCGGCCGGCTGGTGCAGAGTCTTATGTTCAACAATGTATGGTGAATGGTGTGTACCGAAACACTCGTGTATGCACCAACATTGTGCTCTTTCACCAGAGATATTACAGATCACCATCTATACTACTTTACAGAGCTGACAAGCCTCCTAATCCATGTTATGTGAAGAGTCGTGGACGCCCAAGTATTGAGCGCCTCGTGGTACTTTCACTGTCCTACCTCTTTCCCTAGGTGTTCACGACAGTAGCACGTGTACGTTCGACCAGCATCGCCGTTTTCGAGGTGCTCGTTCACAGGTTCTGCGTAACAATAATCTGCCCTTTGTGATAGTCGTTTATCTCAATGGATTTCCCCATTTGCAGCCCATATATTAGCTAGGGCGATCCGCTGTCCGTGTCTGCTCCGTTTGCATACTTCTGTTTCCGTGTCATGTGCCAGCAATGCCACCAGATGGCATCCAAAGTCGCGTTGGGCAGTGGTCACACTGTTTTAGCTTATCAGTGTAGAGGTAGTACATGAGGACAGTGAACCCTTAACTCTAAACGAGAATGAAAATCTTATAATCATGAGAGACTGTAATAGCGAAAGAAACAGAACTCAGAGTTTGGGGAAAATACGGTGTAGGGTGTAGGAATTAGAGGAAAAAGATTCATGATTTTTTCAATACACTTCAATTTCCTATCAGAAAATATATTGTTCAAGAATCACTGGAGGACGTGGTATAACTCATAAACGCTTGCAGAAACGGTCAGATTCCAGTTAGGTTACATCACAGTGAGACAGGGATTCCGATGTCAAATATTAGAACGTAGAGCATGCACAGGATAAGCTTTAGACTCACATCAGAATTTAGTGAAAATGATGAATAGGTTTTGTACAAGAATCAAGGTGTAAAGAAGTGAGATAGTGAAGGAAAAGATTACAGGTATGCGTTTGAAGCTCTCTAAAGCTGTAAATAGTGAGATAATGAATACCATAGTAGGCAGTTCAGATGAAGAAGAATTGCGAACCCTAAAGAAGCAACAAATTTGTTTCTGTGTTGATCCAGGGCTTCTATATGCTAAATAAAAGAAAACATAGTCCGTTGTCGGCCGTAATGTAAACGATCATTACTTAAATCGTGCTATTACAACGTGCAATACGCAATGTAACACACGTACTAGAAAACGACAAGTTGCCGAAGTTAGCTAATCGCAGTATTTAAATAAAGATCGTTTACACTACAGCCTACTTCGGACCACTTTTTCTTTCCTAAAGTAGTCACATATGTTAGAGAGACAAAATATAAGTGCAAAGACGGCCACTATGAAGAAACATTGGGTAAAAGAGGAAACTATTCAAGTGATCGACAAAAGAAGGGATAACAGAAATATTCAGGAAAAGGAAGGATTCCAATAACGTAAATCACTTAGATATTAAATCCAGCACACGTATAGAGAAGCTAAAGCTAAATGATTACGGGAAAATCTGAAAAATTCGAAATATAAATAGTTATGGAAAGGACTTATTCAGAATATAGGAAACTTAACTTTCGGTGATAAAAAGCAGATATGTCAACATTATGAGTTGAAAAGCAACTCGACAGTTAAGGCAGAGGAGAGAGCTTATAAGAGGTGAGAGTACGCTGACGACCTGTACGACGGGGAGATAATGTCTGATGGCGTGGTAGAGGAAGAAATGGAAGTTGATGTCGAAGACATATAGAATATAGTATCAGAGTCAGAGTTTAATAGAGCTCTGGAAATTTTGCTATAGAATAACGTGGAAGACGTAGACACCATTTCTTCTGAATATCTAAAATCGTTCGGAAAAGTGACAAGTGAAAGGCTATTTAGTTGGAGTATAGAATATCGTTTGAGTCTGGGGATATACCATCTTCCTTTCGAAAAAAAAGTCATTCATACAATCGCGAAGGTAGCAACAGCAAATAAGTGGGAGAGCTATAGTACAGTTAGGATAGCAGTTTCATACATCCGAAGGGACCGATGACCTAGCAGTTTGGTCCCTTCCCTCCCCCCCCCCCCCCCCCTCGCTCCCCTACCATCTTGAAACCAACCAATCGCGTATCCAAGTTGCTGACAAAATAATGTACAGAAGAATGTAAAAGAGAATTGATGGTCAGCTAGATGTTGAATAATTTTACTATAGGAGAATTAAGGGCAACAGAAAGCCAGCTCTAACACTGCGCTTGTTAACTGGGGAAAGAAGTTAAAATTAAAACATTTCAGAGGAACTGCCGATTTAGAAAACACGTTCAACAACGTAAAATGATGGAAGATGTTTCAAACTGAGGAAAACAGGTAGATGCGATAGGGGAAGTAGGATAATATACGAGGGGCGTTTAATAAGTATTGCAACACATTTTTTTCTCTGCCAGTTTCCGTTGAAACAATGCGGATTTGCTATGGGATAGCCCCTGTAGCTTCATGAAGCTCCGTAGGTGGCGGTGCCATATGTAACTTTCAAAATGGCATTTGTCACGGAGGTGAGTTCCAAGTAGAGATTTATCATTGAGTTTCTTTTGGTGGAAAACCTGAGTATCGCAGACATTCATAGGCACTTGCGGAGACCCAACAGTGACCAAAAGCACAGTGAGTCGTTGGGCGAGGCGCCCATCATCATTGCAACAAGGTCCAACTTCACAGACCTTGCGCACGCTTCCCGACCGCACACAGATGTGGCTCCTTCAATGTTGGAACGTGCCGACACTCTCATTCGAGGTGATCGACTGATCACTATCAAACACTTCGCTGCTCAACTGGATGTCTCTGTTGGTAGTGCTGACACACTCGTCCACCAGTTGTGGTACTGAAAGGTGTGTGTCGCTAAGTTTCTCGCCGCCAAACAAAATACCGTAAAGAGCAAGGAAGGACCATTTGTGCGTAGTGCTTGCCCGTTACGATGCTGATCGTGGCAGTTTTTGTCGAGCATTGTCACATGAGATGAAACGTGGGTTTATCACTTCGAACTGGAAACAAAACGGCAATGCATGGATTCGCGCGACACCATCTCTCCTCCGAAGAAAAAGTTTACAGCTGCACCCTCAGACGGTAAAGTGATGCTGACGGCCTTCTGGGACTTTGTGGAGTTGTTCATTTTTTTGACTTCACTGATGGTGCAACTCTGAAGTCCATTGTTCTACTCTCAGGAAAACTGAGGAACGACTTCGCAAAAATGCAAACGAACTTCTGCTTCTCTATGACAATGCGTAGCCCCACACAAGTCTGCACAGCCAAGAAGAGCTCACTAAACTTCAATGAGCTGTTCTTCTTCATACACTTTACGGCCCGGATCTCACACCTTCCGACTTTCATCTGTTTGCTCCAATGAAGGATGCACTCTGCGGGAAGCAGTACGTGGGTGAAGGGGAGGTTATTGATGCAGCAATACGTCGGCTCCGACGTCGACCAACAGAGTGGAGTGGTACCATGTGGGGATGCAGACCCTCCCAATGAGGTTGTGTAAGTTCGTCTCGGTAACGGAGATTATGCAGAAAAATAGGTTTTTGTAGGAAAACGAGTGGAGAATAATATAGTGTTTTATAGTCCTCAATAAAACCAACCTGTTTTCGTAGAAAAAGTTTGTTGCATTACTTACTGAACGCTCATTGTACATTATGTACAGGAACATAAAGTGAGCAGTATACATGGAAAACGAAGAGAAAAGTACTAGGAATAAAAATGGTGTAATGGACGGATGTAGTATTTCTCCGCTACTGATCAAGCTGTAAATGGTAAAAGAAATAAAAGAAGGCGAGGAATTAAAATTCGACGATGAAATTGTGGCCATATGTGAAAGTGATGAAGAAATACAGGCCATATAGAATGAAATGTAGATTGAGAGTAAGTTGAAAGAAGGCGAAATTAATGAGGAACATCAAAAATGAGATTGGCGATAAACGTAACATCAGAGTGGGAGACCACGTACTAGGTGGGGTGAAGGAACCATGTTATCTTGGGAGCAAAATGCCGCATGACGGGTGAAGGAAGAAGTACATTAAAACTTGCTCAAACAGTCCACGGGTATACTGACGGCTCACAGTGTCCTACGGGTACAATATTTCGGCGATCAGACATGTCGCCATCGTCAGGTGCGCTGACGAACTGAGCTCCTGAGGGCGGGCGGCCGATTTAAATCCCCTCCCCCCGCGGGCCGCTCTTTTCGTAGTCCACTCCCGCGCGGCGGCGGTCGCGAAGACGTGGGCGTCGGAATCTGTCGTAGCGTCGATGTGCTTGCCACGTCAGCCCTGGTCGACAGTTCACACTTCTTGCTGAGAGTCTTCTTAATTACATTCAATGCCGGGTGCCAAGCCTTGCTGAGATGTAGCCGCAATCTCGGTTCATAAGATCTTCCCTTGTGCGAACTTCGATAGCCTCCCTTATAACGCTGTCCCAATATTTAGGGGTCTGAGCCAGGATCTTGGTACGCTCATAATCCATCTCGTGTTTCTCGGACAAACAATGCTCTGATACCGCCGACTTATTTGGATATTTCAGTCGAGTGCACCTTTGATGTTCTCAGCAACGATTTTCGATGGTGCGTACTGTTTGTCCGATATAAGTCTTCCCAGACTCACACGGAATTAGGTATATGCCGGCCTTCCTGAAACCGAGGTCATCTTTCACACTTCCCAGCAATGCCCGTGTTTTATTGGGTGGGCAAAAGACGGTTTTAACACGGTGTTCCTTTAATATACGGCTGATTTTCCCCGATAGTGCGCCTTTGTACGGAATAAAGGCAGTGGTTACCTCTTCTTCTGTGACTTCATCCGTTGTGCTGTGGTGGTGGCACGGAGAGCGCGTCTAATCTGCCATTCCGAGTACCCGTTTTTTTCCGGAACACGGTTTTGAGGTGTTCCAGTTCTTGGGGCAGATTCTCTGCGTCTGAGATGATGCGCGCCCTGTGTACTAGTGTTTTTAGTACTCCATTCCTCTGAGAAGGGTGGTGGCAGCCGTGTGCATGCAGGTACATGTCAGTGTGCGTTCTCTAGCTGTGCACGCCGTGGTTCAGGGTACCATCAGCTCTTCTCTTGACCATGACGTCCAGGAATGGTAATCTTCCTTCTGCTTCGGCCTCCATAGTGAATTTGATGTTTGGATGTATGGAGTTTAGGAGTGTAAGGAAGTCCAGGAGCTTGTCCCTACCTTGGGGACGACATAACGGAAGAAACAAGTAGGTTTCCGATTGGATGATGCCAAGGCTTTCTCCTCGAAGTACTCCATGTACAAATTCGCGACCACCGGCGAGAGTGGGCTGCCCATTGCGATTCCATCCGTTTGCTCATAGTATTCCCCATTAAACAGAAAATACGTTGAGGTCAAGACATGCCTAAAGAGTTCGGTGGTCTTCTCGTCAAATTTCTGCCCCATACGTTCTACTGACTCTCGTAGAGGCACCCTGGTGAATAGTGAAACCACGTCGAAGCTCACTAGGATATCATTGTCTTTCAGTCTGAAGCTGTCGAGACGTTTCACAAAATCCACGGAATTACGGATATGGTGAGGGCATTTACCTACATAGGGGCTAAGTAATTCAACCAGATATTTTGCCAGCAAGTAAGTAGGTGCCCTAATGTTGCTGACAATCGGGCGCATAGGTACTCCCTCTTTGTGGACCTTAGCGAGAACGGAATAGAATATAGATCAAACAAATAATTGAGAATGTAGAGTGTTGACTGAAAATTTTCACTAGTACCAAATACAGGGTTTGAGGAAGAAGTACGTATTTGAGACTACATCTGGCCTTATAGAGAGACGCTGAAAATTAAGTTGACTGATATGAAGAGGTTCTCCGCAGAATCAGCGAAGACAGAAAGAAGGCACCGGATGAAAGGAGATGTAAAATCTCAGTGAATAACTTCTGAGGTACTAGAGAGAGACATAGAGGGTTTCGGTAGTGGAAGAAAGAGATTGGAATATAGGCAACAAATAACTGAGCATTTTTGGTGTCAATGCTACTCTGTAATGGATAGGCTGGCTATGAAGACGAAATCGCAGTGAGGTGAGTGCAGACTGTTATAAGACTGATACAGTACTGAGAAAGAGATTTTTATGTTTGGGGACTGTGTTTTGTTTGATAGAAACTGGTAACTATAATAAAGTGACGTACATATATTGTGCAATATCATGGTTTTGCCAAAAATGTTTAAAACATGTAAATCTTCGTTTCCTCAAGATAAAATACATGCATGCTTCTGCATCAATATGGAGATATGCCCACAATACAGTCACTGTCTTAAAGCCAAACCGTGAATCACTGTTACTAGGAACATTCCTTCAATGACGTGCTGTAAGGAGCTGTACAAATATTATTCCTTATCTTTCATAAGTACCCTGTTCATAGAACCTTCTCCTTACAGTAATTAACATGAGACCTTTCTAGGGCTTGCAGTTAGGAAATATCTAACTGTAACTAGGGACTGCGGTTAGTCCTGAAACAACAGGTTTTCAGTTATATTGTTTTTTCCCCAAGCCAGTTTAATCTGACGGGCAAAAACGCTTAAAATAAACGGTTTCTCAAATAACCGATTTCTTTGTTTTTTTTATTGCTATTATTTCCTTAATAAAAGTAGAAACCAAACAAAGGTTGAAAAGTTTTGACTCTCTCAGTTTCAAGACACATAGAATCAAAATATTAAATCAAGTAGGCAAATAAAAGGAAACGTAATCCGTCCAGGGTTCGCTGGCTATATCGAAAAGTGGTAAGTGGTATAACACTACAAAAAACAATATTGTCCTATTCGTTCTGATTATTCGAAACTCAGATTAAAATGATGTAATTGCGGATCATAACACTATTTGGGGATTACGAATAAGTGCTAAAGGGTGAAAACTGCTGTTCAAATGGTTCAAGTGGGTCTGAGCACTATGGGACTTAACTTCTGAGGTCATCAGTCCCCTAGAACTTAGAACTGCTTAAACCTAACTAACCTAAGGACATCACACACATCCATGCCCGAGCAGCGGTCGCGCGGTTTCAGACTGTAGAACCTAGAACTGCTCGGCCACTCCGGCCGGCGAAAACTGCTGTTGAAAAACTGTTTTTCGTGTTAATTTGTCGGCTTTTAACGGCTAAATGCAAGTAAAGGCATATTGTGTAGACACAGTAGCAGATCAGTAACTTTCTACTTTATTGTATACTATGAACGAATTGTTGTCAAGTTTTTACTTTATCACTGTTATCAGAATTTTCTTCCTCTGTTGTTATTTCATACAAATGGCACACAAATCTTTAAGCTTTTAAAGCAAATGAAACATTATACTTAAATGGTACGTCACTTCGAAAAGATATTGCCTGACGGTGTCTTCCCTGCAAGACAACGGATGTCCAGCGACGACAGCGAGAAACTACTGTATAGACCAGGACGTACACTACACGTTCACGCGCATCTTAAACCACGACACACGGCAACGGGAACATTATTCTCTCAGCAGTACTGTATCAATTCCTATGCCATGTGTTTGTTGCTCGGTTCTGTCTGCAGTGTTATTGAAATAGCGCTGATCGCTTCTCCCACTTTCTAAAGCAACGCAATATTTCAAACCGAAAATTACTCCTCTTTTATAAACGTTTATTAAAAAAAAACAGCACTGCTCTTATGGCTACTTGATACTTCGATTTTTTACTCGATTATTAGTAAAAAATAAAAAAAATACACCTGTTGTAACCGAAACCAAACAAATGCCGAAAAATACCATTTATTCAGAACTAAAATACCGTTATCGGTTTTAACCGGTCGATTTTTCCCATCTCATTTGTAACTGTCTCGGTGTCTTACTGCTTACTGTAAGTAATACAAATCGACAGTCATCGTCGCGGCTAGTTGGCTTGCCTGAATCAGACTTTTGTGCAACCACGATTTGACAGTTGTTACGACAGTTCATGATGAAGAAAGGACTAACTGATCACTTCAGAGATTTATCGGCCTGCCATCTCCCTTCTGGAAAAACTTGTTGCTTCAGAAATTTTCTACCTTTCTCGCAGCAGCATTTACCGTCCTACACTTGAATAAGTGGTATCGTGGGCACTCGTTTTATCATGGTGAAATCGGAGGAGGGAGACACCGAAATTAAAATTTGTGCCAAGGTAGATTGAAGCAAGTTTTTGAGTCCATTTACTATGTTTTGTTTGATATTCTTTACTAACGTTATTACTTAGATTTTCAAGAAAGAAGTAGAGCATACTACACCATGCCTACCTGCTCTAACAGACGTGGCTATTGTTCTTGGCGTACTAAGTACTTTCGCAAAATGATGTACACCAAATTTTGACAGGCGTTCTGTCACTATAGTTCCGTATTCAAGAGTAGTCGAGTGCCGTTAAGAAAAGTACGTTACGTAAGAGTGGTACAGTAAGAAAACTTGGGTTACTTCAATATTTTGGTATTCATTTAAAGTTATGTGTGTTACCAATTAAACAGGTACTCCTAATATGCCTTTGCAACTGGAAAAGGTAGAGCGGTTTATGAAATACTGGCGTTGTATACGATCCGTAGGCTACCATTCATATTGACCAAAAATTTCGACCCTGTTCTAAGCAAATGCGCTAGGTTATGCGTTTCTGAAAACTACATCAACTCCGATGAAACTGAGGTAAAAAAGAAATTTGATAGTATTATGTAGTGAGGTGCTGCAGTAAATTATACAGTTTGTTTCACCCTGTGTGATCAACTAATACCTGGGTGTCTTATATTTTGTTCTATGCGTAACGAATGATCTTAACTTTTGTATCAACCGAAATTTAGAAGCACATATTTTTTTGTTATTCATGGTACAATGCATTTTTTCTAATGCCATCCGAAATCTCTTGACAAAACAGTGATATAATTGCTACTAACGTGGACAATTAAACTTTTCACAAAGGTATCCGAGAAATGTTCTCAACCGTTTGGCATAACTTATATAGCAAAATCCTATTTCGACTCCATTGCCTTTTAAATACAACACAAATCTCTGATAGATTTTTGAACAGTTTTAACGCCAATATCAACGAAAGCTATAATACTGTACTCATCTTTTCAAGAGCTAGCGAGTGGAGTCAAAAATATTTCTTTCATTCCATAATTTCGGGTGAACTGCGGGATCTAAGCAACTTGCTGCCACAATATTTCGGCGCAGAGTTTCTTTGGCATCTTTAGGTGAATATATCTGAGGTACTAAATGTCTATGCAACAAAAGTAACTAGTTCTTCCTAAAGCGCTGAAACCAGAGAAGACACTGATGTTGAACATTCGGGTCTGGAGCGAACGCGACGTACTAACGCGTTCCAGTCCATCGTAAGGTCGGCACACTGGGCAGCCCAGTCCATTTCGTGAATGCTATTGTCCACAAGGCGTTTCTTTGTGAAAGGGTGAATTGCGATGATAATTTTTGTATCCGAACAGTTCCTCTAATGTATACAATGGTGTAAAATATGTTTATAACCTTCCGCGCTTAGTGTTTTTTTTTAAATGAAATCAGGGAATCACTCCCTAATCCCGGAAAACACCACCAAACCATAACACTACGTACTCCATACCTGACTATTGGCATTACACGTGATGGCACGTAACGTCCTCAAATCGTTCGCCAACAAAACCAAGAACTTCCATCGGATTGTGACAGGGTATACGAGATTCTGCACTCCAAATCACTCTTTTCCAGACACGTACTGTACAGCGGCGTCGCTTTCTACATCGCCCAATCGTCACTTAGCGCTGACTACAGAAGCGTGTGGAACTCCTCGATCTACCTACCTCATATTTTTTTATATCCTACGCTTAATCATTGCGTAAACTAAACTGCTGGTAGCTCTGTTGTACAGCAAATTTTTGAAGCTATTGCTCAATCAGACTGTAAAAGAACCAAGCCCTACTCCGACTGTGTGGCACAACTGTAATTTAGAGTACGTGAAGAGTGCAAATATTGCAAAAATAGGGCTGTTTCTCATTGCGACACCGAAAGCAGAGCCATAGCAGGGAGCGCAAACGGTGCAGTATGACGGCACCCAGAACGTCGTTCTGCAAACTCTACAGTACCGAGTAATAATGTGCAAAATCCGAGCTCCGCCGATCCAAGCTTTCTAAAACCGATGATACAGGGTGTTTCAAAAATGACCGGTATATTTGAAACGGCAATAAAAACTAAACGAGCAGCGATAGAAATACACCGTTTGTTGCCATATGCTTGGGACAACAGTACATTTTCAGGCAGACAAACTTTCGAAATTACAGTAGTTACAATTTTCAACAACAGATGGCGCTGCGGTCTGGGAAACTCTGTAGTACGATTTTTTCCACATATCCACCATGCGTAGCAATAATATGGCATAGTCTCTGAATGAAATTACCCGAAACCTTTGACAACGTGTCTGGCGGAATGGCTTCACATGCAGATGAGATGTACTGCTTCAGCTGTTCAATTGTTTCTGGATTCTGGCGGTACACCTGGTCTTTCAAGTGTCCCCACAGAAAGAAGTCACAGGGGTTCATGTCTGGCGAATAGGGAGGCCAATCCACGCCGCCTCCTGTATGTTTCGGATAGCCCAAAGCAATCACACGATCATCGAAATATTCATTCAGGAAATTAAAGACGTCGGCCGTGCGATGTGGCCGGGCACCATCTTGCATAAACCACGAGGTGTTCGCAGTGTCGTCTAAGGCAGTTTGTACCACCACAAATTCACGAAGAATGTCCAGATAGCGTGATGCAGTAATCGTTTCGGATCTGAAAAATGGGCCAATGATTCCTTTGGAAGCAATGGCGGCCCAGACCAGTACTTTTTGAGGATGCAGGGACGATGGGACTGCAACATGGGGCTTTTCGGTTCCCCATATGCGCCAGTTCTGTTTATTGACGAAGCCGTCCAGGTAAAAATAAGCTTCGTCAGTAAACCAAATGCTGCCAACATGCATATCGCCGTCATCAATCCTGTGCACTATATCGTTAGCGAATGTCTCTCGTGCAGCAATGGTAGCGGCGCTGAGGGGTTGCCGCGTTTGAATTTTGTATGGTTAGAGGTGTAAACTCTGGCGCATGAGACGATACGTGGACGTTGGCGTCATTTGGACCACAGCTGCAACACGGCGAACGGAAACCCGAGGCCGCTGTTGGATCACCTGCTGCACTAGCTGCGCGTTGCCCTCTGTGGTTGCCGTACGCGGTCGCCCTACCTTTCCAGCACGTTCATCCGTCACGTTCCCAGTCCGTTGAAATTTTTCAAACAGATCCTTTATTGTATCGCTTTTCGGTCCTTTGGTTACATTAAACCTCCGTTGAAAACTTCGTCTTGCAACAACACTGTGTTCTAGGCGGTGGAATTCCAACACCAGAAAAATCCTCTGTTCTAACGAATACCATGTTGTCTACAGCACACTTGCACGTTGTGAACAGCACACGCTTACAGCAGAAAGACGACGTACAGAATGGCGCACCCACAGACTGCGTTGTTTTCTATATCTTTCACATCACTTGCAGCGCCATCTGTTGTTGAAAATTGTAACTACTGTAATTTCGAAAGTTTGTCCGCCTGAAAATGTACTGTTGTCCCAAGCATATTGCAACAAATGGTGTATTTCTATCGCTGTTCGTTTAGTTTTTATTGCCGTTTCAAATATACCGGTCATTTTTGAAACACCCTGTACATACAGATGCAGGGAAAACCGTGTGAACTTGAAACACAATGGGGCGGACAGGATCTCTGACACCCCTGTTTAAGCGAGAGCAAGCTGTCACATTCTCTGATACAAAGACGTAATATCTGACTATAAAAATTTCTGTTTCGGACAGCTCGAACTCAGTGTGCCTGTTAATTGCCCGTTCATCACCAGTTCCGACGGAATGAGAGTTTCGCGAGTCACAGGTCAGCGCTGCTCGCGAGCAATTATGTTCTGCGTGCCGCCCGTCTGAAGACCTTTAACTACGAGACTGAAGTCTGACGGCCGTGGATGGACTTCGTCACTCCACACCGTCGCTCCTGATATTTCAGCAACCGTGACTGATAGAAGATGCAGACCTACGGGGCGTTACTCTGGTGAAGAACCTAGCCCACCGACTGCCAGCTGCCATCTTCTACCTGCTGGGTGGGCGCTGCAGTGCCGCATCCCAAGCTGCCCGTGTGCCGCCTTCCTGGCTGTACGCCATATGTGCTGAGGGAGCCGTGGGCTTCCGCCTTGAAGACAACCACCATCCAGAAAATGCTGTGGCTACATGTCTAAGAGTGAGCCCCTCTTCGAATGTCCCGAGGCCTTCGAGTTTATCGCGGTTCACCGCGGTGCGACCGCAGGCGGCCGCATGGGATCCTGCTGCCCCCCCCCCCCCCCCACCTCCTCACTGCACATGCTGTTTGGTGCTTGTTCAACATTTCTCAACGACGGTTGGAGGGGCAGTCCGGTCCGTTCCTTGAGCACCGGAGGAAAATATTTACTGTAGCATTCATTTTAGTAAAATGTTATTTCAGAAACCGGTGTTCCTCGGGCGCCTTCAGGAGTAAGACTGAATCACTCATCCGCTCTCGGAGCTCGGCCTTCCACACGTTGTAACGTCACCACATCGCCTGTCCCACCTCGACGCCCACTGACCACCTGACCCGTGATTGTTACAGCACTTTGGAACTAACGAATGACTCCTTCCACTAATTTCACGCGACTTTTTACAACCACCGACCGCAATGCTCGAAGGTTCCTCTCCCTCAAGCTGTGGTTGTTCCTTATCGTTTCCATCTCACAATCACATCACCAAGAGTCCACACGAGCAGCTCTAGATGCTTTGAAGCATCCATGATGGCTTTGTTACTCTTGGGCCATCCAGTGACAAGTCTGCATTCGAAGTTACTCAGGTCTTCTGCCGGAGCCTTTCAGATGCTACTGCATCTCTACTGGTAACTCAATACTTCCCTCCTCCTTTTATAGTGGCGAGTCTGCCTGTCGTGAATATCTAGCTGTCAGTTCCTCCTTTACATCGGAGTGTCTGTATATTTCTGATAGATAGTGTATTGATGTGATTCTTGAAGTTTTCCCGGCGTACTGAATATTGTATGGAGTTTCTGGATTGCAGCCGGATCATGTAGACTTCTTGCTACAATGGCGGACACTCACCTGAATATGGCTGGACGGTTTCCAGGGAAATATTGTGGCAGGAAGTCAACATGATCCGGCTGCAATCCCGAAACCCCACAGAATAGATAGTGTGTTATTCATTCTCTGAAACAAATGTAATTACGATGACATTGGATGAAGATACTACCAGAGAGCAGAGTACCGATTCTTCTCCAAACACACTGAGGCTGCCTAGTGTACAGCTATTGTGGAAATAATAATTGCACTAGCGGATGTCTGTCAATCTACGGCGAGCGCACAGCCTGTTTGATCGATGGCTCGAAATGCACGAGATTCGACAGGGAAGGTCCTGCAGGCGCGGCTCTGCTGCTACAATTTGAATGGGGGCGCTCCGGTCAGGCAGCCCATTCACGTGCCGCTGGGCGGCGGTTCGTTACGCCACTGCAGAAAACACCGCGTGGACGTTTGCGTCCATCGTAAAAAAAAAAAAAAAAAAGCAGCTGAAACATCTGGCCGGTGCGAATTCGGTGAAATGAAACTGACACGTTAATGCAGCCTTCGGTTGTTGGGAACGTGATTTGAGAGAAAGATAATAACAAAATTAAACATGCTAGAAACGAACCTATAATTGCACATCACACAATTTCTAATACAACGAGACAAACTAAGCTATGATGAAGTTTTCGTTTATCAGTTCTACCGGAAGCTGCCAGCAAGGCCTAGCCTACATGATTACCGATGCATTATGGACCAATTGTGGGGGAAGTCACTAAATTATTTTGTAATTCTTTTATCATTCGTGCAACGGGAATGGCTTATTTTTCCGCTGTAAGTATGAAAAGTCTTGTGGCATAGTTACCAGTAACGAAAGAATTAATCTGCCTACATTTAACCTATTTAATAAATAATTAAATAATTTTACTGTGTCTGTTGCAACAAAAGAAAGCCCAGTGCTATCATTTGCGTCAACAAAGGATCAGTTTCGTCCTAACAAGAAACAGGTCAGAGTACCTAAATTTCTCTGTTTTAGAACTCGCTATGTTATATCAGGTCCCTTTCCTTTACAATCATGAATACATGAATACATTTGGATTTTCTGCTATCATCGTCATTATTATTATTATCATTATTGAATTACTACTACGAGTAGTTGCTGCATTAGTAGTAGCAGTAGTAAAATTTAAAACTGCGATTAATATTGTAACGTTCGAATAGTTTATTTCCGTAACCTCGGAATAAAAAATGTGGCTAACCTCCCAATAAAAATGTGACTCATATATAACCTTTCAATAATTAACTGACGGTGAATCTAAACTGGTAAATCTGGACGTCAGCAATGCTGCGTCATGGCCCTGACAAGTCATTGCGAATAAACTGAAAATTCTTGGCTCAATTATGTCGTCGGATAATGCGTATATACCTGCTCCTATAAGAATTTTTTCTGGCACAGCCCAGTGCAATGCTGGCCACAAGATTCTGTTATCTATGAAAAACAACTGATTTTATTTACGATAATTGGCATAATCATGGATAAGAGAAATTAGTAAAAACTTTAAATTCAGATGAATGAACGTCAAAAGTTATCTTTATATCAAAGATTATTATTGAAAAATGTTTACTTGTGACTTTGATACAACAATAGTACAAAATGAGTTGTTGCAAATTACATATCTCGTGGCAATAAATAATAATAATTTTCGCCTTTACCTTATACTACATCGCTCAAGCATCGCCATCGTTCTCCACGACCGGCCTTGGTAATTCTATACAGGACATAAGTGCTCTCTGCGTGCTATACATCTAGCCAGCTGCTCTCAAAGAGCGACCTGACCCAACCGCCCGACTGCGAGCTACAACTCCTACTGCTGCCGACACTGCTCTCTGGTCTGCGATTCTAATGCAGCATACATATCGCAGGCAGCGCGTGAACAATCCATCGAAATTACATCTGCTCTAGTGCGCTAGCAATAAATTCCTAAATTGTTTTCAAATCACTATTTCACTTCTGTTACTAAGCTCATGATTATATATAATTGTTATATCGTTTAAGTAACCTTGGATTCAAACAGTTTTGTGTGGTTAATAAATATTAGATCCGCTGTAAGAGAGAGTCTAACGGTTCCAGCCTGATCGGGTCAAACAATTACGTATATGAACGAATTCCACATTGTCTTACAAAGAAGGAATATCTAAATTTACGACAAATGTGTAGTAAATACTGTCACTGCTATATTCGATTTCCTTTAAACTGTTATAGCACATTGATGCCAGTCAACGTGTTGATCCACTGCTTTTGAAACAATTTTACTAGTTAATCATAACAATATACTACACTCCTCCGGACTCCAAGGCGGCGGGACGTAACTCTGTTCCGTACTCCATCCTATCTTCTACCTTTTTTTCTACTGAAAACTAATTGTGATTGCTTGTTTCCGAACAACATCTGTTGTAGTCAATGAAACTGTTACATAAAACATATAAGAGAAAATATCGGCCACCGCTTGTAGGGGAAGGGCGACGTTGTGGGTGGAAGTTTGGTGTGGGGCTGACCTCTTGGTAAACTCAATCCTCACCGTCAAGCGGAACGTGTGAAAGACGTTAACGGGCAACAGTAAGAACTTAGGCAGGCCGCCATAAATATAGAGCAGCAATAGAAGAAAAAGTAGTCAACTGATTGTCCTCGAATGGCAGGCGCAGATGAGAAGGGCTACTAGTATATCCTTGGTACACAATATGGTGATGCTGCCTAGTGCTGGTTAGAAGTGATCGACTGGTATCGTGATGACTAATAAGTCTGCCTTCATGAGCCCATGCAGCCAACATCGGCTCACTGTCTTATCCGACCGCTACGCAAATCTCGATAATTTCTGCAACAGCCGTATAACTTAAGACGTTATTTTATTTCGTTTTGACGGCTATTAGTTTCAGCATTTCATTCTGCCATTTTCAGGCCCCATATGCATTTCTTCAAATAAACGAAAATGTCATACAGTGCCATCAATCCTGAACGTCGTAAATTCAATCATTTCACTAGAGCATCATCCGAAGACTTGATAGCAACTGAGTACACCTGCAGTCCAAGAACGTGGTTAAAGATAGTCACCATGGACTAGTCCAAGTCACTGAAGATGGCATAGTGAAATGCTGAAAACGGCAGCCTTCAAAATAAAATAAAATAACGTCATGAGTTACACGGCTGTTGGAGAATTTCATTGACATTGACAATTACTTAACCATCCGATGTCCCTTGTCCATGATGAACCAACAGAGATCAAATCTCGAAAGGTCTACCTCATATTTCGACCATCTGGCCAAATTGAGATCCACAATTAGATCGCTATCATATAATGTTATGTGCTGACAATGCTGTCTCATACGAGTACGCAGCATCTCCGTGTCCCTCACAGTGGCCACTCAGCATCTGACACTGTTCGTGCGCCTTAAATACCCCATCAGTGATTTTTTTTTTTCAAGTCATCAGTATTCTAACTGGTTTGATGTGGGCCGCCAAGAATTCCTCTCCTGTACCAACATCTTCATCTCAGAGTATCTCTTGCACCCTACATAATTAATTGTTGGATTTATTTAAATCTCTGTCTTCCTCTATAGATTTTACACTCTGAAACTCCCGACAGTGCCACGGAAGTTATTCTGTGTTGTCTTAACAAATGTCCTACAGTCCTGCCCCTTCTTCTTCTCAGTGTTTCCCATAAACTCCTTTTCTCGCCAATTCGCCAGAGGATCCCCTCTTTCCTTGCTTTATCAGTCTACCTAATTTTCAATATTCTTCTGTAGCACCACATCTCAAATACTTCGCTTTTCTTCTTATCCGGTTTTCCCGTAGTCTTGTTTCACTACCATATAATTCTGTGCTCAAAACGTACATTTTCAGAAATTTCTTCTTCAAATTGAGACTTATGTTTGATACTAACAGACTGCTCTTGGCCAGGAACGCCCTTTTTGCCAGTGGTACTCTGCTTTTGATGTCATCTTTGCTCCGTCCATCTTGGTTTATTTTGCTTCGTAGGTAGCAGAATTCCTCAAATTGATCTACTTCGTGATCACCAATTCTAATGTTAAGTTTCTCGCATTCCGATACTTCTCTTTACCTTTGTCTTTCTTAGATTTATCCTCAGTCCAAGTTCTGAACTCAGTAGACTGTTCGTTCCGTTCAGAGATCCTGTAACCCTTCTTCATTTTCACTGAGGATAGCAGTGTCATCAGCGAAGCATGTCATCGATCTCCTTTTACCTTCAATTTTAATTCAATTCTTGAGCCTTTCTTTCATTTTTATCACTGCTTTTTCGATGTATAGATTGAAGAGTAGGGGCGGAAGACTATGTGCCTATGTTACTCCCTTTTTAATCCGACCGCTTCTTTCTTGGCCTTCTACTCTAGGCCCTAGCCACACGGCATTTCCATTTATTACCTCTTCATACTTGTGCATATTGTATATTATCGGTTTCTCCCTATAGCTTACCCCTGCTCTTCTCAGAATTTCGAACACCTTGCACCATTTTACATTGTTGAATCCTTTTTCCAGGTCGACAAAGCCTATGAATGTGTTTTGATTTTTCTTCCATTATCAACCGTAGCGTCAGAACTGCCTCCCTGGTGACTTTACCTTAACCAAAGCCAAACTTATCGTTGTCTAACACATTCTCAGTTTTCTTTTCCATTCTTCTATAGATTATACGCGTCAGCATCTTGGATGCAAGAGCTATTAAGCTGGTGGTGCGATAATTCTCGCATTGGTCGCTTTTTGCTGTCTTCCGAATTGTGTGGATGACGCTTTTCCGCAACTATGATGCTATATCGCGAGTCTTATACAGTCTACAAATCAACATGAATAGTCGTTTTGTTAACATTTCGCACAATGCTCTTCGAAATTCTGATGGGATGTTATGTATCCCTTTTACTTAATTCGCTCTTAAGTCTTCAAAAGCTCTTTTAAATTCTGATTTTAATACTGGATCACCTATCTCTTCTATATCTACTCCTGTTCCTTCCTCTGTCACGTCCTCAGACAAGTCTAATTCCTCGTAAAGGCCTTGACTGTACTCTTTCTACTTATCCCAGGGCAAGTAACAACATTACGCTCCAGCAACACTAGTGCACACTGGTAGCCTTTCTACTTGTCACAGAGACTTCCCCCTTCAGTCATTTACGTAACCGCCGATGGTGTGTACATTCACAAAGTTATACAGACATCCTACATGTCTTCTGGGTGCCTCACGTTTCTAGCAGGCAGTGTATAAATGGTCTTGCAATTAACATCGGAAGCTGCATAAGGTTCTTAACAGATGATACCGTTGTACACAGAGACGTCGCGACGTTAGAAAATTGTAGTGAAATACATGGGATTGCAGCTTGTGTCAGTTGACCCTCAACATCAACCACCGTAATGTACTGGCCGTAAGTAGGTGCTAAGGTCCGTCATTGTATAGTTCCACGATTGCCGAAAGATCACTCGAAGGTGATGAGACCATCATCTCGAGTGATCAGCTGACTAGCAGAGTCGTCCTATCGCAGCGTTTCGATGGGTTTCATACCCGTCATCTTCAGGTGAAGTCATTTCGCAGAGAAGATTTTATCATTACCATACGCCGAGAAAGCCTGGAATCACATATATCACAGAACTCTGTCATATGTATTAAGTATCTAGAAACTTCTTACGGATGTTTTAAAGAGGGATGTCCACATAAATCTAATCGTGGAGAAAGCAGATGGCAGAATGAGATTCAATAATCCTCACGAAATGTTATGCATCAACGAAGGAGGCAGATTACAAAATCCACTTTCGACCGATAAATAGGAATGGCTGCTGTGTATGGGACTCGTAGCAGAAAGTATTGATTAAGGTTACAAGGAAGTTCCAGGGAAGGCCAGCGCGTTCCGTCCTTTTGCAAGCACGATAGCGTCACGAGAATGTTCATCCAACACCAGTGGCACAAGCTGTAAGAGATGCGATGTGCGCCACAGCGTGGTTTGGTATTAAAATTCCGAGAGCGAACGTCTCTAGATATCAAGAAATATATTGTTTTCTTGTAGATATATTTCGTGGTAATACCAAGAGCGTACAATGGGAGAGACTGGAGTTCACACGGAGACTTACCAAGGACCTTCCGTCTCGTACATCGTCACAACTGAAATAGGAAAAGGGACAGGTGACAGTGAAACACGAACTACCCTCCGCCATGCACAATAAAGTGGACTGCCGAGTGTGGAGAGAGGTGTAGTTGCTGTTGCCAACACATCCTAAATTACTGAACTTAAGCTATATGTGAAGGGCTTATTTCAATAGTGGCACAAGTCCACTTTCGTTCATTCTGAGATACAGACTCCTAAAGTTAAATGAGCGCTCAAAAATCTGCAGTTGAGATACCAGAAATATTCAAGCATATCGATTCTTGCTAGAGATGAACCTTTCTTTCTGTTTGTTTGGACCATTAATGTCAGAAGTATTATAGACAGAAAAGTGAAGGTAATGGACTTGTACCCCTATTGAAATAAGCCCTTCATATATACCTCTTATTTCTGAAATGTGAAACATCATGTAGTCTCAAAATGAACGAAGTTGTTATCATGGGCGTTACCATTATGAAACACTTTTGCAGTTGCTTAATACTTCTTTGCCCGTTGTGAAATGGGACAGTCCTATTTGTTATGTTAAGCTATAAGAAGTCTTACCTTAATTGTGAATTTGATAAATATACTTAACTTCTGTAATATCGACATAATCATATTCTTTGTAGGTTTGTTTTTGAGACCACAGATGCTGGTCAGAGAGGTTATTTCTTTTGAAGAGAGTAGCAGGCAGCATGTGTTGGACAGTCTACAAACGTACTTGGTTTGAAAAGAACGGAAGCTGTTACCTCACATAGTCGACGCAGAATTATTTAAAAGGGATTTTGTAATAATAAGTTTTGGGAAAAAATTTGACGAAATGAGATTCGCAAGAATGAAAAAGCCAATTTTTAAGGTAATCCAGTCTTCTTGTATTTGTAGTTGTATAGTTTCTTGTTGTTAGAACATCGTGTGTGGCTCAAGTTCGTTATAGAAATTTTATAGTGAAGCTCATGGATTTGTCTGCTAGTTGAAACAAGTTTCAAGGAAAGCAATTGTACACAAGGGAGTTATTAAGAAATACTTTTACTAACGTGTCTAGGTTTGAGAACTTTAAGAAAAGATATATTGTTGTTATGGCTTAATAAAGCATAGTTGCGCTTGGAGTTTTTGTTCTCATTTATTAGTTGTCAAGTTTAGTTCCTCATTTTTCATTCTTTACTTTCAACACTGATTTCCGTAGTCGCATTGCTCATCGCGAACTGTGTATTGAGAAGGATTTTTATGAAAACTAGTAAGATACCGTCAGGGCCGGCCTTATCCATCCAGGTGCCCCGGGCGAGTCGTCCAGTTGGCGCCCTTTATTGTATAAATAGCGAACCTGGCAGTGCTTTGCAACACTGTATATGACTGTTTTCTAGAAATCGTCTTAAGTGGTTAATGGCGTCATCTTATGATCATAACATGGTTTTTTCCATCGTAAATTTGAGTATTTTATTTTTTAAATGGAAATGAAATCCAAATAATCTGAAAGCCCGCTAAGACGCTCCATGTGAGTCTTGTGTAGCCTGTGACGTCAGTCCAGCATGCTGCTGTCGCTGCCGTAACAGTCAGTATAGCAGTGATATATTGTTTGGCCATCCACGTTTTGGGAAATTGTCTAAAAATATTGCGTAGTACTGCACTGTACAACTACAACAACTCCAGAAAATTGTTTTTGCGTGTTCCAAACAAAGAAAAGATGCGTAAAATGTGGTTGAAACAGGCTCGTATATCCCAAATATTTCTTTTCTTTTCTGAAGCACCCCTGTAATAAAGCGAACAAAACAAAACAAAAATTATTCAAATTGGTCAAGCCATTTCTTTGTTTTGGTGAGACTAACACACAACAATTGATTTTTATATATAGGAGATAATATGTATAACGAAAAAACACTAATTTTGAATTGGGTACCATATTTTTATTGAATTTAATATAACTGTAAGCCATAAACCTATATTTTCTGTCAGTCATCTGAACACGAAACATATTACGCCTAATGAAAAACAATTATAAACGACTAAAATTTTACTTTTCTCGCTTTTCTGTCGGCAAAGTCTCTGATCAGATCAGCAAAGTCCAGGTTTTCTGCAACTTCATTTTCAATGGACAGTGAGGCCAAACTGGTTAGTCTTGTTTGAGACATTGTAGACCGCAAGTACGTTTTTATCAACTTCAGTTTGGAAAAACTGCGTTCGCCGCTTGCGACAGTCACTGGTATTGTTAGCAAAATACGTAACGTTATCCAGATGTTGGGATATAACTCTTGAAGATTATGCTTTTTTATGAAGTTTAAGGTTTCAATAGGCGTTGCCTGGCTGTCTTCGAGATAGTGTTGCAGGCCTAAAATTTCGTCGCACAGCAAATTTCCATCAATATCTGACTTCATGTTGACAATTAACTTTTCTTGTAATTTAGAACAGCATTGTATTAGTTCTTCTTTATTTTGATTTTTTTTAATGTCAAACAAGAATCTCAACGTCGCAGAAAATTCTTGCATCTGTTCAAATCTTTCTTTCATGGATATGTGCACGGTGTCCAACAGTGCATTGAAAAACTCTACTTTAAACTTCTTTTTTGGGTCAGTTACTTGATCATCAACAGCCTCTTCACCCGGCCTGCGTTTAATACGTCTTAATCGCATTTGTGGTTTAAATAATGGCTGCGTATCAAGATCCGAAGCCAGTTCAGTTGCTGTTACAATAGCTTGTCCGAAACCTGTTTGTCTATATGTTTCCAAATAAGAGCAACGTTTGTCAAGGATTCCCATAAACTCGACAAAGTTGATTGTGGGTGACTGACTTGCTTTACTCACAACGTTAATTTGAAACAGAACATCATACCATGTCACGAGAGAAACAATGAAGCTGAAGTCTTTTAATTGTCCTCCTAGTGTTGTCGCTTCGTGTGACACCGCAGAATCGCGTTGTTCAGTAGCATCGGCCAAGGAAACCAAAACGTCATGCATTTCGCATAATTGATAACGAACCGCTTTGACGCTATCAATTCGAGCTTCCCAGCGTGTGTCACTTACATTTTTCAGGGTGTATATCTTCAAATGGTCGGTCAAAATTTTCCATCTATTTACCGATCCAGCAAATAGATTAAACATTTTTTGTAACATTCCGAACAGTGTCACGGACTTTACTGATGATTTTGCCGCATCACACAATACCAAATTATAACTATGGCATCCGCATGGCACAAAAAAAGCTAGTGGATTTAACTTCTTAATTCTGTTCTGGACGCCTTTATTTTTCCCCTTCATGTTCGCGCCGTTATTGTAGCCCTGTCCTCTGCAGTCATTAATGTTAAGGTCAAGATCATTCAATGTTTTTAAAATGCTTTCTGTGAGGCCTTCACCGGTTGTATCATCTATTTGCAGAAATGAGATGAAATGTTCTTTTACACTTACGCCATCCTCTGTTATGTCGGCGCATCTTAAAGTTATCGAAAGTTGTTCTTTGTGGCTTATATCTGGAGTACAGTCAGCTATGATGCATAATACTTTGAACCCTTTATGCGGGATACGATTGTAGACATAACGTGTGATGCCATGAGTTCTATTAATTCATTTTGTATATTTTTGCCGCAATAATGGTCAGCCAAATCACCATTCAATGCCAGTCTGACGTGCTCTTCCATGATTGGATCAAACTTTGCCAATAACTGTACAAGACCTAAGAATTTTCCATTATTTGGGGTAAATAATTTATCTGATAACCCTCTGAATGCCATATTATTTTCAGCCAAATACAAAGTAATGTGCATCAATCTTTGAAGCACATTGCTCCATCGTAAACTTTCTTTAGAAATTAGCTTTTGTTCTGCTTTGTCAATAGTTAATCCAGCTTTAAACCTGATTTCAGCTTCAGTCCATTGAGTAAATGCTTTTTTGTGGTTAGGACTATTTTCATGCAGTTTCAGAGCTTCACTTAAATGTTTCCAATTTCTGAAACCCACAGTGGTAGTCAAATTAGTAGTTGACTTTAAATCAAACAGTCGACAACAAAAGCAAAAGACACTGTCGTTTGATACAGAATAAACTAGCCACCGTCGTCTGATAGTTTCTTCGTTTGATAGTTTTCTTGTGTAATGAGTTGAAGAGAAATGACGCCCATTTTCATCTTTTGGAAAGTTATTTAGACATACTTGTGAGGGTCCACATATTATAATGCGATCTATGTCTCTAGCATTAAGTACTTTTGGCCACATACCTACATCAGAAACATTGTATTCTTTTATTGCAAGAACGTTGATACTTTCATCGACCACAGATGTCATGTGTTGATTTTGACTTGGAGAAATATCAGAGGATTCATGCAAAGATGTACTGCGCTGGTCAATTTGATCACCTTCAATAGGTGATTGTATATTTTTTGTGTATAATTGTTCACAGTCTGAAGAAATATTTGCTGATACATGGACTTTTGATTCAATATCTGAAGTATTTGCCTTAGAATTTCCTTTAAGGTACTTATAAATATTCATGTGCTTTTTAGTTTCTTCAAGAACTTTTTCTTTTTCAGCTTTTCTTTTCCGATTTTCTGAACCAGAAAGCTTTTTTTTAATCATTTCCTTCTCTTCTGGCATGATTTAATAATTTGACAAATTATTGCTTGGACACTGCTCTATTTCGCGACCACAATATTCGATCTATAACAAATAAAGAAATTCACCTGTCAGTAGACGTAACTAGAAAAAAACCTGAACTGAAAGATAAAAATGTTTTTCGCACCTACCAGAAAATTAAAATGTTGACACAGTCACGACACTCGTTTCACTCACAATTGTTCAGCCACGAAAACATGACCGCTGCCTCCTACTCTTACTACAATTACTCACATACGGGTGCAAATCGTAGCGCTGCCAACATATGCAGTCTAACAAACATTGTGTGGCGCTGTATTATTTCAGTAGGTTAGGGGAGAATTCTCTATGAATGCAGTGCACGCATTGCATGATCTATTAATTAATGTACATGAGTCATTAAGTCATAAATATTCGATATAAATACATTCGTATTAATTAAATCATAATGTAATGTATATTTCACAGTCTGTATTTTCCTTTATTTGGAGCGACCGGTAGTTTCTGTTGTAAACGAGAGGTGGTGCGGCTGCATGGGCTCTTCCTTGTTGCAGTTCTTGAAACAAATAAGAGAGGCGCTTTGGTGGAGCCCGTGCTAGTCCGCGTCAAACATGGATGGTTGCAGACAATACGAAGATTGCATTCAGCATGATTTCTCTTCTGCTACCCCGAATTCATCGCGCATTCGTGAGATTAGCGACGTATGTTGAATGAGACTGAATAATATTTTAGTTTCGCGAAATGGGTGATTGTAAATTGTAATTTTTTTTACATGCGTTTAGTACGTGGCGCCCCTTGGGCCCCGGCGCCCTGGGCGACCGCCCGAGTCGCCCCACCCTAAAGCCGGCGCTGGATACCGTCTTGCATTGCACATCGGAAGTACGGTAAATTAAATTTGATTTTTGACAGTCTCATCATTATCCTAACAATGACAGACTGCAGAGCTGACGATCGTTCCATGCGCACATGTATGTCAATAAATTTAATCACGTCCATTGTAAGGCATAGTGATGATCAGAGTATTTTTGTAAGAATATCAGTATCAGTTCTGAAGCTTAATACCAGTAAAATATTACAATAAAGTGCTATCTTGAGAATTTTCTAGTAGTTTTACCAGAAAGTCAGATGCGTTAATTTTTATGTTCATTTGTCTGTAATTACAAAACAGTTTCGATACAGCGATTTTTTGCAAGATTAATGTAAAGACCAGCAATGTTCAGGGACAACATTTTAATCTGCCACATGGCATTTGTAAATCTCATTGAAAATAGGCTGCTCTCTCGCAGACGAATTGTTTGATGTACCGGCCAGTCCGGATTTCATATCGTGTAACGTGAACTCCACATATTTCTGTTCAAAATTAAATTATTACACAGTTCTGTTGCTCTGCACTGAGATATACATATTTCGATATCAAGAAAAGTTTTAAAATTTTTACAGATACGAGCTTTACACGAACAAACACCAGTTTAAGTATAACAAGAAACTTCCAATTGTTAAATAAATATAGAACACGCAGTTTCAATGATTTTGGTAGACAATGTCTCGTTGTTTTGATTATTCTTAGCATTGATATTAATATAAGTCTCTGTTATCATAATTGTCGAAATAATAACTCATGAACTCAAGACGATGTGAAATCGTATCACTGATGATAAAATACGAGGTACCGTATGTGAGAAAAGTAATGAGACTGATTTTTACCTACCAAAGATTTTATTTTTTTCAAACAATAATATTATCTCCTTCAAAGTAGTTCCCTTTGGCATCTACGCTACCGGCGAACTCATTGTTCGCAGTCATCAAGTGAGAGAACTTTCAACATAACGGTCACATTCTATTGAATGCTCTCCAGAGTACAAAAATGACGTCCATTTAAGACATATTTCAATTTCTGGAAAAGAAAAATTCACAAGGTCTCCTATCAGGTGAACAGGGCGGGGGCGGGGGGGTTGTGGAACAGCATGAATACCTTTTGAGGGAAAGAATTGTGTGATGGAAGTGAACGTGGGAATGGGGCGTTGTCATAATGGAACATCCACTTGTCTATCATGTCCGGTTTCACTCGATTCACCGTTCTCCTGAGTCTGTCAAAGACATCTTTGTAAAATACTTGGTTGACCGTTTGTCCGGAGAAACGAATTCTTTATTCACGATACCCCTGATGTCAAAAAAGCAAATCAGCATTGTTTGGATCTCTGATTACCTCATTCGAGATTTTTTCGGTAGATGAGATGTTTCACTACGCCACTCATCAATTTGCCGTTTTGTTACAGGACCGTACTCAAAAAAATCCAGGATTCATCACCTGTGATTACATGACTGAGCCATTCGTGGTTACTGGCAATCCTCTTAAGAATACCAACGCACAAATTTCGATCTTCCTTTTGTTCAGTTGTGAGGTATATCGGTACCATTTTGGTACAAACCCTTGGCATGTGCAAGTCTTCGGTCAAAATTTCATGTACGGTGAAAATGTTTAACAAGTCGTCCTGTCGAAGCGTTTCGATGGGTTTCATAGCTGTCATCTTCAGGTGAAGTCATTTCGCAGAGAAGATTTTATCATTGCCATACGCCGAGAAAGCCTGCAGTCACATATATCACCGAGCGCTGTCATATGTGTTAAGTATCTAGAAACGTCGTCGTGAACGCACACGTTCGACGTTTTCGTCGGTTTATGAAGGTCTCTCTCTGAGCGAAATTCTCGGCCTTCCAAAAATGATTTTTGCCAGCGAAACACTCGTGCCCTTGACAAGGAATGTTTTCCTTAGGTCTGTTTCAATTTTTCAAGGTCACAGTCGCAGATTTTCGAAGTTTAACAGAAAAGTTGATTCCATAACGTTGCTGTAAATTCCGCGCTCCGTTTTCGTGACACACAACAAAAACACAACTTCACACTGATGGCACTCTCAAAATTTTTGTGATGAATGGACGGAGCGGAAATTCGGACTGAGCATCTGGAAGGGATGATCACACCCTTCTACAGAAGTAGAACAACACAGCATTGCCAGATTTCTCACACACCTTGTATATGTTTTGACACACTGTAAGGAGTTATCTGACTCCGTTCACCTTATCAGGCTAAAAAAAAACTGTAACTAAATTTGAAATAAGTAAGTTCAAGGTCTAGCGTGTCTCTGGGTACGTCCACTGCCTGCGTAATAGCGAGGCGCACTGCACTTCTTGGTCGTTGAGTGTGGTGTATATGCAGGGTCTCGGCGGTCGAAGCGTCTTGGCACGGCGTACCGGCTGCCAAGTGCGCCGTGACATGCTTTCTGAGGCCACGCTGCTCATGTTCATTTCCCGGAACATAAACCCTTACTCGTATGTGTGCCAAGCTGAGTCACGGTGGCGTGACGCAACTTTGGCATTTTCCGTTCTCTGCTTGCTCCTTTCACAGAATCCCTCTTTTACGTTTCTATCCGCTAACCAAACAGAGCTGTTCGCTTCGTATGTGAGATAATCCTCTTACAGACAGTTGGACTTGAGTTCCACAAACCAGTCTCCGCTGTGCTGCGGTACTATTTCTTCTTTTAACCTTGGTAGAGGACGCTTGCTTCTCATTGGCTTTTTCCTTATTATCGCTGAAAATACCTTGATATCTTCAACGATGGAACAAACTGTCGTCCTTTTGACAGGCTTCTGACTCACACGAGTTATCTCAGTGTTGCTACAGTCACCGACAGTAATACATGGAGCGATCAAAAAGTTCTTCTTTGGAAGGCCATACTGTCCAGAACCGGTGTGGCAAACTGGCATAATCGTCGTGATTACTGAGGCAGTCAACCCACCGACGTACCGGATTAAAGATATCCGTTTGGGGAAACACAGTTTCCTGCTTCTTGACGAAGTCTGTAACTGCCTGCTGCACATTCTCGTCAGACATCCAAGGTCCACCATTGAAGACCTTTTTCTTAAGGGACCGAAGCCGATGTAAACGCAAGGGGGAAAATCGGGACTATAGGTCGGCTGCTCGAATGTCTCCCGCTTGAGTCGGAGTAATTTCTACATTACAACATTTGCGATATAAGGACGTGCGTATAACGAAGTAGCAGCACCTCTTGCCAGCAATGGTAGCTTCCAACAGATATGCTGCCTCACACACATTCTTCATTCTCCGATGGACGTCTACCAGTGTTTGTTCTTCGGCAGCCAAGAAAAGAACTTGTCCCCCTTCTAACAGCCGTGTACAGCAAGTCTCTAGAGGAACGGAAGGTTCCAACTGATTGGAAAAGAGCACAGGTAATTCCAGTTTTCACGAAGGGTCGTCGAGCAGATGCGCAAAACATCGATCTGTTGTAGAATTTTAGAACATGTTTTTTGCTAGCGTATCATGTCATTTTTGGAAACCCAGAGTCTACTCTGTAGGAGTCAACATGGATTCCGGAAACAGCTATCGTGTGAGACCCAACTCGCTTTATTTGTTCATGAGACCCGGAAAATATTAGATACAGGTTCCAGGTAGATGCCATTTTCCTTGACTTTCGGAAGGCGTTCGCTACTGTTCTGCACTTTAAAATGGCTCTGAGCGCTATGGGACTTAACTTTTAAGGTCATCAGTCCCCTAGAACTTAGAACTACTTAAACCTAACTAAACTAAGGACATCACACACATCCATGCCCGAGGCAGGATTCGAACCTGCGACCGTAGCGGTCACGCGGTTCCAGACTGTAGCGCCTAGAACCGCTCGGCCACCCCGGCCGGCACTGTTCTGCACTGTCGCCTGATAAACAAAGTAAGAGCCTGCGGAATATCAGACCAGGTGTGTGGCTGGATTGAAGAGTTTTTAGCAAACAGAACACAGCATGTTGTCCTCAATGGAGAGACGTCTACAGACGTTAAAGTAAGCTCTGGCGTACCACAGGGGAGTGTTATGGGACCACTGCTTTTCACAATATATATATAAATGACCTAGTAGATAGTGTCGGAGGTTCCATGCGGCTTTTCGCGGATGACGCTGTAGCATACAGCGACGTTGCAGCATTAGAAAATTGCAGCGAAATGCGGGAAGATCTGCAGTGGATAGGCACTTGGTGCAGGGAGTGCCAACTCGCCCCTAACATAGACAAATGTAATGTTTTGCGAATACATAGAAAGAGGGATCCATTATTGTATGATTATATGATAGCAGAACAAACACTGGTAGCAGTTACTACTGTAAAATATCAGGGAGTATGCGCGCGGAACGATTTGAAGTGGAATGATCATATAAAATTAATTGTTGGTAAGGCGGGTGCCAGGTTGAGATTCATTGGGAGAGTCCTTAGAAAATGTAGTCCATCAACAAAGGAGGTGGCTTACAAAACACTCGTTCGACCTATTCTTGAGTATTGTTCATTAGTGTCGGATCCGTTCCAGGTCGGCTTGACAGAGGAGATAGAGGAGATGCAACGAAGAGCGGCGCGTTTCGTCACAGGGCTATCTGGTAAGCGTGATAGCGTTACGGGGATGTTTAGCAAACTCAAGTGGCAGATTCTGCAAGAGATGCGCTCTGCATCGCGGTGTAGCTTGCTGTCCAGGTTTCGAGAGGGTGCGTTTCTGGATGAGGTATCGAATATATTGCTTCCCCCTACGTATACCTCCCGAGGAGATCACGAGAGTAAAATTAGAGAGATTCGAGCGCGCACAGAGGCTTTCTGACAGTCGTTCTTCCCGCGAGCCATACGCGACTGGAACAGGAAAGGGAGGTAATGACAGTGATGCGTAAGGTGCCCTCCGCCACACACCGTTGGGTGGCTTGCGGAGTATAAATGTAGATATAATTTAGATGTAGATGTAGAAGAATAGCAGCACGTTGATCCTGTTTGGACGCATTTCGTAATAACGTTGCTGTAGTTCACGTTTCCGCGTTTACCGCACGCACGTCGGAAAGACATGAATACCACACTGATCCCTTACCTGCATGTCTGCGCTTATATACTCGCATCGGAGTCGCGCTATGTTGCATATACGCTGCAGCAACGCCCTTAAAGGGAATTTTAGATCGTCCCTTATATGATACTCCGAGGGATCCAGTGCAGCGAAATTCTGGCGCACGTGTGCCAGTTCCGTACAGAGAGTGTCACAATTCTTATTACAGGCTTTTAGGGATTGTAGTGGAAACTTATTACATAAAGTTTTTGTGGTATCAGTAGCTACGATGCCACAACATAGGTGCGCTCTGCTAGGTTGGCACTACGACACCGACACCGACGAGTGCCCTCTAGCCGGCGCAGTGCAGCTCTACGAGCGCCACTCCCGATTCAGCCCATTTGATTCCGAGTAGACGTCCTAGAAACATTGTTTCTATTTCCTAGTTGGCGAGCCACTACAGATTTTGCCTTTGTACCTTCTATCCGATGTTTGGTTTATGTACAGCTTTGCACCTACGTGCTCATCTTCAGTGCAAAGTTACGTATGTCATTGAGTAATATTCTCTATTAAATGTTATGTAAAGCTAAACGCAGTACCGAAGCATTTAACCTTTTCCTGCTCCTACACACTTCGTACATTCGGCCTACCCTTCAGTTTTCAGGAGCAGACCCACGCGCCGCCTTTCCAGGCAGGATACAAAAGTTTTTGCATGAAATGATCCGCACTGGCTGTAAAACGCTTTTAAAAACATCAACTGAAGACGCATTCACGGGTAATAGAGATTTTTTATTAACAGCAACGCCTTGCCTGCTGCCGCTCAACCGTCTTCCTGCTCGTCACACGGCTCTGCTGCCCCCTTCGTTTTAACTATGGACTACCACTTTTAGCGCGCTACCTGCTTATAACTTTCGTGGATGATGGGGAGTGGTCCCAAGGCACTTATCTTCCAGCAATGACTTCCTAAAACGAATCTCTATCATCGGATGATGCGTCTTCAATTGAAGCGAAACCAGTTGTGACTTTCAATAAAAGGATTTTACAGCCACTGCTGATCATTTCATTCAAAATATTTAAATTTGGCGGCAGTTATCCGCAATTCGAAATAACCTGCTCAAAATACAGTTTTGTTATAAAACCCACGCACATAAATGTAAAATAGATTTAAAGGTCAGGTCACTTTCAAATCTCCCGCTTCACGGCACGCACACCACGGAGATAATGAGCCCAGACGTGTGTGCCTTACAGGGGCCCGAGGCAAGGGCTATGATTCGAGTATTCCTGGTCAAGTTCTGTTCTATATACGACAGGTGTCTTCTTCAAAGTCGAGAGCGCGGCGTGTCCCATACCAGAAGCAAAAAGGCTCCAGTGAACACTGGACGGCAGATACAGTATAACTGCGAACGTGTGTTACCAGTTACACTCATTTCAGTAAAAAATATTGTCTTAGTTAACACAAATGTATTTGGATTGTAACCTTTTCCATTGGCTCCACATCTAATGGAGTTGAAATTTCACCCACTGTCTACCTTAGTACGAAGTACAGTGCTACTTTAGCAGCTTACATGTTTTTGCTGTACATTCGTACCTATTAAAAGAAGGTACTACGTGTCATCCTCGTTTTGGGATGCAATACTGCATTTGTCTTCGCAGCGAATTACGAATTTTTTCAGACATTCGCATGTCATCTCCTAAGGCTGCTCCGGGCCCTCAACGTGTGAACGGTA
Organism: Schistocerca cancellata; assembly: GCF_023864275.1. Classification (NCBI taxonomy): domain Eukaryota; kingdom Metazoa; phylum Arthropoda; class Insecta; order Orthoptera; family Acrididae; genus Schistocerca; species Schistocerca cancellata. The sequence goes on from NC_064626.1 coordinate 1,006,727,834, forward strand.
CTGCTGTATTCTTTTGTGATGACCACAGGGGAATAATCCAGAAGATTGAACTAAGTGATCTTCGAGTCCCTGCTTGGTGCATCATCATGCACATACCAAAGTGCCCGACCAATGTCCATTCGGGAATTCGAGTCCCGTTAGATGGGGTCTAAAATCGGGAAGTTTATATTTCATACGCATTCGTAATAACTAGGACAATATTTCATACCGAAGTCAGTGACGGCTCTTATCCACCCATGTCAGGTTTCGCTATTAACTATGACACAGCCTCTATTCAGGCTACTCGAATACAAGCACAAATCGTGATATGCTGTGAGTCTCCACAATTTGGATTACATGAAGACTAAAATTCGTCGTATGTAGGAAAAATGACGCATGCTTGTAGGTTCAAATGGCTCTGAGCACTCTGGTACTTAACATATGAGGTCATCAGTCCCCTAGAACTTAGAACTACTTAAACCTAACTTACCTAAGGACATCACACACATCCATGCCCGAGGCACGATTCGAACCTGCGGCCGTACCGGTCGCGCGGTTCCAGACTGAAGCGCCTAGAACCATACGAACACACCGGCTGGCATGCTTGTAGGTATGACAAATACTAATGAAAATGAAAAAAATAGGAACACTACTTAGAACGATGTATAATGGTAATCTTTAAACATTAAGACCACGGATCAACACGACATTATACTAGACAATGTGATGCACAGCGTAAAGTGCAGTTGATGTATGTGAAGCTGGCAGGTGTGGCCGAGCGGTTCTAGGCGCTACAGTCTGGAGCCGCGCGACCGCTACGGTCGCAGGTTCGGATCCTGCCTCGGGCATGGGTGTGTGTGATATCCTTAGGTAAGTTAGGTTTAAGTAGTTCTAAGTTCTAGGGTATTGATGACCCCAGATGTTAAGTCCCATTGTGCTCAGAGCCATTTGAACCATGTATGTGAATTTGTGGCGTTTCTTAGTACTTGAGGTCGATAATCAAATTCTGAGCACCACCCTACATACTATTACTTCACAAAACCTTTTTCTATGGGTTTTATGAACAAACAGTTGTACATTACACTGACCGCAGTCCGTTCCAGTACCTTGGTTCCAGGATTCACTTGTGCTGGTTTGTGTTCAATGAACAGAGCAAAAGTGAAAACATATCTCCATATAATTACATTTATTACGAAAGCGCAGTTTACAAACAACGTCACAGCATTACTAAAGTTTGGCCACGTTTTCCAGTGACGCGAATCTAGCTTTGGTGGGCACTTCATAAGTGCGCGTATAAACAGACAAACGACTTATCACAATATTAACTCACACTGAAACGCCTGTTGGCGCGTCTCCCCAGCACTGTAAGGAATACGGGGTCAATATTATTTTAAATTATATCAGTTTTTATGCTAAATAATTAGTCTTCTGTTTGTTAAATTAATAGTAATGTATATTAACGGGGTAGTAACAATAATTCAGTCATATGTTGCTTCTGAAAACCGTTATGCCATCTTTGAAAAAAAAGTTTATCTATTTTTTACGAAATTTAAAACGACTTTAAATCATCTTAGAGCAAATTTTGTGATGGTTCAAAAATTGGTCTTAGATGTTACGTGTCTTTAATACTTAAGCAGTTACGAGAAATTTAAAATCATGATTCCCATTTTGTTAATATCAATTGAACTGATGCACTTGGGCTGCAACGGTATGCGTAAACACGATCTTTTCTTCTCTAGCATTGATTGAATGAACAATACTTTTGAAAACAGTCGTTTAACTGAATTTCACTGTGGTATCATAAATACTCTCGTTGATAAGTGAGACAGTTCTGGAATCAGCCAAAGGAGTAGTTCCATCATGAACAATGCAGAAGGAGACATATAAGCAGATTTACCAAAGTCCTTATTAGCAAGTTCTGTCATATGGTAGGTACGATAGGCAATAATGTCTCTATCAACAAAACTTTCAAGTCCCGGAACACTAGGTACTCCTGTACCTCCACGTGCAATGGCTACAGTGAGCCATCCATTACCATGTGAAAAAGTATCATTAATGTCAATACTAAAATTAAGTCTGCAACCACAGACTCGTTTATAAAACGATCGGGAACATCGAGTTCGCCACAACAGCTGGAGACAAGAAGAACCGCATACCAGTTAAGAGTCTTGCTGCTACCGCACTTGTCGACGGACCTTGTGTTTTCTGTGGTCGCAGACTTAATTTTAGTACTGACATTAATGATACTTTTTCACATGGTAATGGTTGGCTCACTGTAGCCATTGTACGTGGAGGTACAGGAGTACCTAGTGATCCGGGACTTGAAAGTTTTGTTGATAGAGACATTATTGCCTATCGTACCTACCATATGACATTGGTTTAACAGTCGATAGTCGACCATGAGATAACAGCACAGATTCATCCCAGCAAAGCGAATTGCGTTTATGCTGACGTTGTGAGCGATGGCAATACCAGAAGGTGATAGGAGCTGATAGAACGTACGTTCTTGGCGACGGAAGTAAAGAAGTAGCGGCAGAGAAGGGCTGGGGCGTGGGTGCAGTGGCGCCCGGTTCCCGGCCCGTTCCAGCGGCCGCCGCCGGTGCCGCTGCTGCTTCCGCCCATACGGACACCCCGTCATTTCCGCACTGGCCCGACGCACCCTGCTCGCCACACTTCCTGCTGCTGGACGACCGCTGCTCTTCCGCTGATGCTCTCTCTCTCTCTCCCTCTCTCCCTCTCTCCCTCCCTCTCTCTCTCTCTCTCTCTCTCTCTCTCTCTCTCTCTCTCTCTCTCCCACTCCCTCCCTCTCTCTGTGTGTCTGTCTCTGTCTTTGTCCTTGTCTTCCTCTCTCTCTTCCTCTCTGTCGCTTTTCCTTTCAGTTTCTGCCTCGCTTTGTTGCTCTTCCTCCCTCTATCCACGTAAGACAAAAGACCACTCCTATCATAGCCTGACTTCACGTAGTCGTACTTCTTTGCTGCTCTGCAAAGGTCTGTCCAATAGGGACACGTGACAGCAGTGGGAAGTTGTGTGTGGCTATTGCAGAAGTGTTTTCCTTACTGTGCCATGGAAGAGAGCAGCAACTTAGAGAGACCTGCGAACACTATAGTCTTACACTTTGAGTAGCGAATTATGTCACTAGAAGGGCCGCTTAAGTTGTATAATATTCTGTAGTTCCTTTCACAAAGTTTTTGACTAAATCCACTCCCTAACTTCGTAAACGAAAAGACTCTCTTTCAGAGATTATTACACTAGCAGCTCCAGTCGAGAACAACACCTGTTCCGATAGCAGCTACCACCTAATATCATTGGATAAATTGTCTGAAGATAGTCACATTCTGGCAATAACTGCTTACTATTCAAATAAATTTCTTATTGTGATCAAGATTTATTAATTTATTTTTGTAGACTGTAAACTATATTAAAATTATTAAACAATGTCCTCGTTGTATTATGTGTAGTTTCTTCAGTAGTACGATACATTGACGACGAATTACTTATATGTGTGCACAGCTTTGGGTAACAACTAACATAACTTACTTTCCTATTCTAATTGTGAGAGTTTTTTTCTGAAAATTCGGCCATAACTTTTGGTTACATCAATTATGTTTCGTCTAACACTCCAGATGTAATTAGAGACGGAAGAAAAGCTCACCTTCAGCTATGATGGAGAATGAAACCAATCGCCACCTGTTTCCAAAAATCGGCCCTGTTATTTGTCTTTAAGCGTTTTGAAAGTCTAAAGGTTTAACCACCGAGCGCAGGTTTGATCTTTGGTCATCCCAACGAAAATCGACTGTTGTAACTACTGCACTAGCCACCTCGATACGAGTAAACTTCGCATGATGACTTTAAAATAGCAACTAGTCCAAATCGCAAATTGACATCATACGCTATTAAATGAGCCACTGATGTCTCAATACTGATGACAGAGTGCTCTTGGACGAAGAACAACGGCCTACAAGACTCTAGTAATTCTGACGACTCTTCGGAAAGGCGTATTCGGCCTATTATTATGATCTACATTGTAATAACATGACGTGGTTCGTTACTGGTTATGGTAATATTGCTTCATCCGCAGATTCAGCGAGTGCAGGAGCGACTCAGGGCGAAACATGTAGTCTTCTTGGGCGCCAAGACCATTTTGGGTATTAAATTTTTGAAGAAAATACCAAAATTTTTGATTAACCGAGACTTTTTTTATTTACTTTGTCATTATTTGTGCCTCCTGGCCGTCATACAAGCATTGCCCTTACACGCAAAAAAGCGCCAGCCATGTGCGACCCTACTGGACAGTAACAAGTTTTGGTCAACGACTATCCAACACTAACCCACAACTTGTACTGTCTCGCTGTGCTGAAGTCGAAAAACTTTGATTTCATCCCATAGTCAGAAGATATGGACACCTGAGGGACAGAGGAAAAAAGAGGCGTAAACCTAAATGGTATAATAGATAGCTATGTGAATCGTACCTTCGGTACCCTCGCATAACGTCGTATGTAACACCTGAGATAACAGACGCAGTTGACGCGTGCGGAAGTTTGAAAGCAGTTATGTAGCTTTTGTGGACGTTTCGAAGGTGTCGGATTTGACCAGAGAACACCTAGACCCTCTGTTTTTAGCGGAATGTGCCGTCAATGAGAGAACCACACCTGGTGGCGGGTAAACTGAAGAGCTAGTGTGTTGGGAGTTCCCTGAGCGAATGGCCGCATGACGGCCGTACAAGGCACACTACAATTTGTTTCATCTGCCGCAAAAAATAAAACGAGGTTTAACATACACTCCGGGAAATGGAAAAAAGAACACAATGACACCGGTGTGTCAGACCCACCATACTTGCTCCGGACACTGCGAGAGGGCTGTACAAGCAATGATCACACGCACGGCACAGCGGACACACCAGGAACCGCGGTGTTGGCCGTCGAATGGCGCTAGCTGCGCAGCATTTGTGCACCGCCGCCATCAGTGTCAGCCAGTTTGCCGTGGCATACGGAGCTCCATCGCAGTCTTTAACACTGGTAGCATGCCGCGACAGCGTGGACGTGAACCGTATGTGCAGTTGACGGACTTTGAGCGAGGGCGTATAGTGGGCATGCGGGAGGCCGGGTGGACGTACCGCCGAATTGCTCAACACGTGGGGCGTGAGGTCTCCACAGTACATCGATGTTGTCGTCAGTGGTCGGCGGAAGGTGCACGTGCCCGTCGACCTGGGACCGGACCGCAGCGACGCACGGATGCACGCCAAGACCGTAGGATCCTACGCAGTGCCGTAGGGGACCGCACCGCCACTTCCCAGCAAATTAGGGACACTGTTGCTCCTGGGGTATCGGCGAGGACCATTCGCAACCGTCTCCATGAAGCTGGGCTACGGTCCCGCACACCGTTAGGCCGTCTTCCGCTCACGCCCCAACATGGTGCAGCCCGCCTCCAGTGGTGTCGCGACAGGCGTGAATGGAGGGACGAATGGAGACGTGTCGTCTTCAGCGATGAGAGTCGCTTCTGCCTTGGTGCCAATGATGGTCGTATGCGTGTTTGGCGCCGTGCAGGTGAGCGCCACAATCAGGACTGCATACGACCGAGGCACACAGGGCCAACACCCGGCATCATGGTGTGGGGAGCGATCTCCTACACTTGCCGTACACCACTGGTGATCGTCGAGGGGACACTGAATAGTGCACGGTACATCCAAACCGTCATCGAACCCATCGTTCTACCATTCCTAGACCGGCAAGGGAACTTGCTGTTCCAACAGGACAATGCACGTCCGCATGTATCCCGTGCCACCCAACGTGCTCTAGAAGGTGTAAGTCAACTACCCTGGCCAGCAAGATCTCCGGATCTGTCCCCCATTGAGCATGTTTGGGACTGGATGAGGCGTCGTCTCACGCGGTCTGCACGTCCAGCACGAACGCTGGTCCAACTGAGGCGCCAGGTGGAAATGGCATGGCAAGCCGTTCCACAGGACTACATCCAGCATCTCTACGATCGTCTCCATGGGAGAATAGCAGCCTGCATTGCTGCGAAAGGTGGATATACACTGTACTAGTGCCGACATTGTGCATGCTCTGTTGCCTGTGTCTATGTGCCTGTGGTTCTGTCAGTGTGATCATGTGATGTATCTGATCCCAGGAATATGTCAATAAAGTTTCCCCTTCCTGGGACAATGAATTCACGGTGTTCTTATTTCAATTTCCAGGAGTGTAGTTGCGATATAGTAAACAGAAACGCATGAAAGATAAAAAAAAACCAAATAAGGATGCATGTTTAACGACCCACTCTGTCGGTGGAATTGTATGCTAACACGAGACGAGCCATGTTCTTGAAAAGTTAATAACTTTCTAACGCCTTTGCTGATCGCAAGAAAGGTTTTATGGCCAGGGCTTGACCAATACTATCTAAAGACAGTAAAGATTTTTTAACTAAATGCCGGAATGCTGGTTTTCACTATTAAAAACTAATTTAAGTGTTTTTTTTTTGTAGGGCGGGCAACCATAGCCAAACCTCGACATTTTTTCATAGAAAATTCCGCACTGGCTGTAAGAATGATTTTTATTAACTCTGCGACCGGTTTCGCACCATTTATCGGTGCATCCTCAGGCAATCTGTAGAAAAACTAATATAATAAGAGCTCATATAAACTATTCGATCTCCCAATTCTGAGGTGTAAATTAAACTTTTAAATAGACAGTTGTTTGAATGAAAGAAGAAAGTACTCACATACGCTGTTTATAAAATAGTAACATTGAACATTGCCCTGTAGCCACTCCCCACCATTGACGTCCAATATACCGTCATCTGGTGAAATCGGTAGTAAAAATTTAAAGATCTTTTTTAAAAATGTTTTAAATGATGGGAGCGGCAATGACCTAGAAAGTAAAATACAATGCTGATAAAACTCCCCTAAACACGATATTTTCCAAGGAATTATTAAGTGTTTCTCTGAAAATGGACTCTCCCTAAATTCTGAGAAAAACGAACACAGTACACTCAGCTTTGTACAACAAGTAGACCCATACCAACAAGTGATGTAGCTTATGAACAAGAGTCAGTAGGTAGGATAGAATCCACAAATTTTTACTTGCAAATATTGATGAAAATGTAAATAGGAAGATGCATATCATTGAGTTTTTCAAACAATTGAGTTCAGCTACCTTTTCCCTACGTATAACTGTTGATCATGGAAAAAAACCTAACAACCTCCTGACATATTTTGCATATTTTTTCTCAATAATGTCGTACAGAATAATTTTGTCGCGTAACTCATTATTTAGGAAGAAAGTATAGATTGCATTAATGCGAGCAATAAGAATAACATATGCTGTTCAACCCTGGACGTCACGTATTTACCTCTTCAAGGAGCTAGACATTTTAACTGCGCTGTTACAATACATATATTCGTTAATGAAATTCGTCATAAACAATCCATTGCAATTTGAGAAAAAACGTGATGTACATAGCTGCAGAACTAGAGGGAAAAATCATGTTTATTGCCACTTGTTCAAGCGTCAGTGGCTCAGAGAGGAGTTCGCAATGCGGCAATAAATTTTTTTTTTATCACTTGGCCAATAACAAAATGCGTAACTTGGAGCGAAGCAAGTTTTAAATCTTATTTAACATCATTCCTTCTGGGAAGTTTCTTTTATTTCGTAGACGAATTCCAACTTAAAACCTGGTGCCAGTAAAAGAAATTGTTCTCAACTGTAGTTACACGAGCAGGAATAAAAAGATTATGCGTTCATTAATGTTACCACTGATCATGTATACAAATCCTGTGTACTGGCTCGTTCCACAGCATTTCGATAAAGGGAACGTTCAGATATTCTATGGGACATGTAACTATGTAGCTAAATAACTAACGAGGAAGCTCGGCTATCACAAGAAAATTGATTGTGCGACAGATAGTAGCAAACAAAGCACTATTCTGGAACGATTTTAGAAGGAATATTTCTTGACAGGTTGAGTAACTCTTGGCATGGTAAAGTGGTCGCTTCTGAACAGCACTAAAAGTTGGTAACAAATAATTTGGCTTGCAATACGATGAACTCTTTCTCTTCAGTCAGTAGTACCAGCAAACACATGTGGCATCTTATTTTCAATACGCAAAACGCCAAGGAAGAGAGGCAACTTGAAATTACTGTTACTGTGAGACACTCTTGCTGGACTACCTGATGCGATTCGTATCAGCAAGGTCATTAAAGTGTTTGGTCTGGTGCTTGATAGATGAAGATCTGCCATTAATTAAGTTTGAAGGAGCTGGAAGCGCGCTACTTCCATGCCTTCCAGCTAATGTGCCAAACATGGAGGCTATAGGTCGCTCAATTCTAGCTGGTACACTGGGCTCACTGAACCAGATGATGAAGTGCCCTAGTGTTCGTGAGTATAAACTCGCTAGCCAGTGTTCTACAGGATGGCGTAGTTAAAAGTACCTCACCTCCCCTTTAAATGCGAATGCAACATTCGACTTCTAAAATAAACAGATACAACAAAGGTCAGTTTTATACAATATTCGATTGTTAGTATTCTTCTGTCAGCATTTCATTTCCTTTCATCACTGAAATTAGACGTTTCTCTTCGTGATCTGCAAAAGCACTTTCTCGATAGAAGAAAAAATTCAAACATTGGAAGCCAATGTGAAGGCCGGTTCGATTAAGGAGATTTTTCGGGGTCAAGTATATGGATAGAGAACTACCAACAAAGAGAGCAATACAGAAACTGTATAACAATTTACGCACCTAACTATCTGTGTAAAATGTAAAACGACGACGAATTCATTCACTTCGCACATCATACATTATTGCAGACATTCGCCGAATAATTATTCAGAGCCCTTGAATCTACAAGTAAACTGGCGAAATAGGCGCATGTACGATATACTTAGGAGAGTTGCCAACGGGTATTGGAAAAGTCTTAATTCAAACCCATATTGAGGGACGATTCTGCAACAATTACGGTAGGATGATAGACAGGAATGTGTCGATCACTGTACGTGGGCTTTGAATAACGTCAACGATGGTTTGTTAGACCTTTCCATTACATCACGTGTGACAAAGCATGGTTTACTCTTTTGGTCATGTGAATGCACGGAACACGAGGTTCTGGCAACGGTGAACTCTAACACTGTGTCAGCAACCACTCCATGATGAAAAGATCGGCGTTTGGTGTAGCGTAACAATAACCCGCTTCATTGTAGCGATATTTTTTGACACTACCATCAACACGATTGCATATATGGAAATTCTTGATACGTTTTGTGCTCAACTCACTGGATTTTAAAGACAATACTGCTTTTTTCAGCAAGATGGGGTAACATGCCACACTTCTAAAGCTTCCCTGGAACGAGTCCTTGATGTCTGCACTGAGGGACGAACTGTCAGCAAACATTTGTGGTTATTACGTTCACTGTATCTAACAGCATGTGGTTTTTTCCTGTGGGGGCACTTGAAGAGCAAGGCCTATGAAACAATTCCATACAGGAACTGAGAGACATCAGTCATGAAGTTGCCGCCATCGATATCCGTACGGTGTATCTGAATATGCTTAGACGTGCACAGCTGTATATTAATGCTACAGGGGATCACTTTCAGCATCTTCTATAAATGTATTTTTGACTGCATTTTTAACTGTAAATAAATGGTAAGTCCATATCAGCTCTTCGTTTCTATTATTTCACTACATTTCCTTTATACATACTCGTCATACTTTTATCTGGGCCACTCTATGGTGGTATTTATTTCAAAGGAATTACTGATATTCAGGAAAGTAACCACAGACTGTCACTAATAGGGCAATATACCGTGTAATCATGTAAACGTTAATTACCTCCAATTTTGTTGTGTTTGATGATAGATTACTGTTCTTGAAATATACGAAAGTTGGATGTTCTTTAATTCTATTCCTACAGGGGCCCCAGGTCATCATTTCATTTCATAATGATTTTAAATATCACACTTAAACACAGTACTATCGAACTTCAACGGGCCATCCTTACATTCGTACTGTAATTAAAATAAAGAATACTGCTTGAAGCAGCATTTCCCTGTAACCTAAGAAATTGTTCATTACAACGTATTGCGTAGATCGTTTTGCGGTGTGACCTCGTTTGACGTAATACATCCAGCTGTAAAAAATGAAGAGTCAGAGTTCACTCACTCGTTACGAATGTTGAACGTGGTGGGTAAACAACTACTGCAGTTACCAATTAGGAAAGCAGCAGTTTTTTTAACTATTTAGAATTTGCCACAGTCGATTACATTTTTATCTCGGCAAACTTAATCATTCTTCAGATCGCACCACTTTCTCAGTAAGTGGCGATCTATTACCATCTATTCCGCTGTTTGGCCAGTGCTATTTGACGTTTTGACGTTGAATTTGTGCCTGGCTCACTGGCCATCTTCACGCAGTCCTCACTACTGACAGAGGTCTACCGATTTAAGTGGCCATTTATAGTCAAAGAAAAATCTTATGGATGTGGGGTCCACTACTTATTATTCCTCAACTCCTTGAAATCCGACCTTTTTCCCATTTGCTCAGATCACCTTCAGCTGTTGAAAAAGGTGCAGACAGTCATTCTCTTACAATAGCCACACTTGACGCAATTTCATTGGTCAACTTCTTATATTTAGACCACAAGGAAACTCATTTGTTGTAAACACATGCCAGCTGATACGGACACTATAATGCAACTTATAATACAAAACGTCGTCTTTATGCTGCCAGATACATAATGTTACATTATGAGGAATCACACTGACCTATTCCTCAGATAATTTTGACAGGGCCATCCATTAATTTTGAAACATCCCCTTTGAAAAATTTCTGAATTACTGTGCTGATAAACCTCAACGTTATTTGATTTTCAAACACCTAGCAAAACTGAACGTACTCAGACATTACTCTCTTTACTTATTGTGATCAACACTAAACTGACACACAATATTTTTAGCGCAACGCAATCTGACTTTCAAAAATCCCTACAAAAGAATGGCCCTGACTAACAATAATCTATACCTTTCATGAATCACTTACCGCACAAAAATCTTCGTTACTCGAACTACTGCAATACAGCGAGGACCACTACTGCCAGCTAAATAAAAGATTCTAACTACTGAAGGCACTAACTACTGATAGGCATAGTCAGCAACTGAAAGATTTTGATAGAGAAAAAACAATGTATTTACTTTAATAATGTTCAAAAGTCATAATATACAGGGTGTTTCAAAAATGACCGGTATATTTGAAACGGCAATAAAAATTAAACGAGCAGCGATAGAAATACACCGTTTGTTGCAATATGCTTGGGACAACAGTACATTTTCAGGCGGACAAACTTTCGAAATTACAGTAGTTACAATTTTCAACAACAGATTGCGCTGCAAGTGATATGAAAGATATAGAAGACAACGCAGTCTGTGGGTGCGCCATTCTGTACGTCGTCTTTCTGCTGTAAGCGTGTGCTGTTCACAACGTGCAAGTGTGCTGTAGACAACATGGTTTATTCCTTAGAATAGAGGATTTTTCTGGTGTTGGAATTCCACCGCCTAGAACACAGTGTTGTTGCAACAAGACGAAGTTTTCAACGGAGGTTTAATGTAACCAAAGGACCGAAAAGCGATACAATATAGGATCTGTTTGAAAACTTTCAACGGACTGGGAACGTGACGGATGAACGTGCTGGAAAGGTAGGGTGACCGCGTACGGCAACCACAGAGGGCAACGCGCAGCTAGTGCAGCAGGTGATCCAACAGCGGCCTCGGGTTTCCGTTCGCCGTGTTGCAGCTGCGGTCCAAATGACGCCAACGTCCACGTGTCGTCTCATGCGCCAGAGTTTACACCTCTATCCATACAAAATTCAAATGCGGCAACCCCTCAGCGCCGCTACCATTGCTGCACGAGAGACATTCGCTAACGATATAGTGCACAGGATTGATGACGGTGATATGCACGTGGGCAGCATTTGGTTTACTGACGAAGCTTATTTTTACCTGGACGGCTTCGTCAATAAACAGAACTGGCGCATATGGGGAACCGAAAAGCCCCATGTGGCAGTCCCATCGTCCCTGCAGCCTCAAAAAGTACTGGTCTGGGCCGCCATTTCTTCCAAAGGAATCATTGGCCCATTTTTCAGATCCGAAACGATTACTGCATCACGCTATCTGGACATTCTTCGTGAATTTGTGGCGGTACAAACTGCCTTAGACGACACTGCGAACACCTTGTGGTTTATGCAAGATGGTGCCCGGCCACATCGCACGACCGACGTCTTTAATTTCCTGAATGAATATTTCGATGATCGTGTGATTGCTTTGGGCTATCCGAAACATACAGGAGGCGGCGTGGATTGGCCTCCCTATTCGCCAGACATGAACCCCTATGACTTCTTTCTGTGGGGACACTTGAAAGACCAGGTGTACCGCCACAATTCAGAAACAATTGAACAGCTGAAGCAGTACATCTCATCTGCATGTGAAGCCATTCCGCCAGACACGTTGTCAAAGGTTTCGGGTAATTTCATTCAGAGACTACGCCATATTATTGCTACGCATGGTGGATATGTGAAAAATATCGTACTATAGAGTTTCCCCGACCACAGCGCCATCTGTTGTTGACAATTGTAACTACTGTAATTTCGAAAGTTTGTGTGCCTGAAAATGTACTGTTGTCCCAAGCATATTGCAACAAACGGTGTATTTCTATCGCTGCTCGTTTAGTTTTTATTGCCGTTTCAAATATACTGGTCATTTTTGAAACACCCTGTCTATAGCAGTTCATGGCATCCAGTCTTACAAATTTACTTTCTCTGATGGACACACGTCAGATCATCCGCTCTCAAAACTTCGCCATTTCTCTCCCCACACCCACCACTGCTGGCAGCTCACCTCCAACTGCGCAACGCTGCGTGCTGGTAACAGCCGACTGCCCAACACTAGAATAGCAAATGCCAACAACGCAAACCAGCCACGGGCTGCACACAGCGCAGTCAGTGATTTTCATACAGAGCTCTACGTGTAGTTACCAATAAAAAAACCTATGCAGTCTACATACATAGCCCCCATGCTCCCCACAAAAAATTTTACAAATTGTTTTGGGCACTGGCCAATACGTATTTGTTAAAAATTTTTTCACAATTACAATAACAAAGAAATAAAATGCACACACTTATTGATACAATGTTGGTCAAAAGCTAAAATTTTCTCACTGTCCATAAAGACAGTCCTGATCATTCATCACAGTAAAATTGCAGTGTTTTTGTTTCTCAAAGTCTGAGCAGTAAAAGAGAATGCACACAGAAGTAGTGGATTTCCATGCAGTCTTGAAGAAGTAGTGTTGTCCTTCCAACGGAAAGACAGTGCTGACTCTTGACATGCAGACAGGTAATGGGCCACAACAGAGCAAACCCACAGCAGAGCCAGTCGAAGTTGAAGAATATTGGTGTCCTTCCAACGGAAAGACAGTGCTGACTCTTGACATGCAGACAGGTAATGGGCCACAACAGAGCAAACCCACAGCAGAGTCAGTCGACGTTGAAGAATATTGGTAGGTAGGTCATCACAGAGCAGACCCACTGTAGTCCTGGTAGAGATTATGGTATTGGTGGGCCACCAGAGGAGCAGACCCACTGCAGTCCTTGTAGAGATAACGGTATTGGTGGGCCATCAAAGATTCCGACCCACTGTAGTCCTTATAGAGACGGCCAGCAGCCATCTGTTGCGACTGTGCAGGTGCACAGTCACCATCGATGAGTCTTGTGGACAATATAGCAAGTCCATGAACCACCACTTGTGCACGCACAAAATTTTTTTTTAAATACCCTTAGAATCAGCAATGCTGTTATCCAGTCCCTTGCTGAATTATTAACACACGTCCAAACACTAACAGTCCTCTTTTTTTCACATATTGTGCATATTCTATGACGAACAGAAATATGTGCAGTGAAATGAATGCTTACAAGTTACTTAATTTGATGAACTGGTGCAAATTACAATTTTATAACATGAGAATACAATAACAAAGGTACAAAATACATCATTAAAGAACATAACTATACAGATAACTTTTGTAGTAACACGGTCTTTACAAAGAATAGAAATAAACTTGTACACCAGTGTTACAAGAATTATGACATAAGTACATACATAAAAGATCAGAATAACTTTTGAAACATCAACTTCACACATGAGCATTAAAACAAAACAGAATAAATAGTGTCTAAACATCTTTAAAAAGTAAATAACATATTATCAGAAAAAATCTACAACATAACTCTTATTAGCTAAACACATAAAGACAGGAAAATACAAATTCACATAGTATAATAACACAAAAATACAAGACAGGGTTTGTTTTCAGTGTGACATTTGGTACTGCAGTCCACCTTTCCTCTTATTTCAACATTTGTTTCCACCAAAAAAATTCCTATCCAAGCATGCTTTCCATATTCTGTTCACATCCTCTTTCAAAAATAGTTTTTCTCCACTGTACACTACTTTTTTGGCCAAACCATTTTCTTATAGCTTCTCAATGCATTTCTTCCAATTCATCATAGTTAGTTTCTTATATAGTCTACCCCCTCTTAAGCTAACTTAAATCTACTGAGCTCAGATATATATACCAAGGGACGAGGCAATGCAGCAGCACATAAATTAACACAAACAGCAATGACAAAAAAATGGAAATTGGCAAAGCAAGCAACAATATATATATATATATATATATATATATATATATATATATATATATATATACACTCCTGGAAATGGAAAAAAGAACACATTGACACCGGTGTGTCAGACCCACCATACTTGCTCCGGACACTGCGAGAGGGCTGTACATGCAATGATCACGCGCACGGCACAGCGGACACACCAGGAACCGCGGTGTTGGCCGTCGAATGGCGCTAGCTGCGCAGCATTTGTGCACCGCCGCCGTCAGTGTCAGCCAGTTTGCCGTGGCATACAGAGCTCCATCGCAGTCTTTAACACTGGTAGCATGCCGCGACAGCGTGGACGTGAACCGTATGTGCAGTTGACGGACTTTGAGCGAGGGCATATAGTGGGCATGCGGGAGGCCGGGTGGACGTACCGCCGAATTTCTCAACACGTGGGGCGTGAGGTCTCCACAGTACATCGATGTTGTCGCCAGTGGTCGGCGGAAGGTGCACGTGCCCGTCGACCTGGGACCGGACCGCAGTGATGCACGGATGCATGCCAAGACCGTAGGATCCTACGCAGTGCCGTAGGGGACCGCACCGCCACTTCCCAGCAAATTAGGGACACTGTTGCTCCTGGGGTATCGGCGAGGACCATTCGCAACCGTCTCCATGAAGCTGGGCTACGGTCCCGAACACCGTTAGGCCGTCTTCCGCTCACGCCCCAACATCATGCAGCCCGCCTCTAGTGGTGTCGCGACAGGCATGAATGGAGGGACGAATGGTGACGTGTCGTCTTCAGCGATGAGAGTCGCTTCTGCCTTGGTGCCAATGATGGTCGTATGCGTGTTTGGCGCCGTGCAGGTGAGCGCCACAATCAGGACTGCATACGACCGAGGCACACAGGGCCAACACCCGGCATCATGGTGTGGGGAGCGATCTCCTACACTGGCCGTACACCACTGGTGATCGTCGAGGGGACACTGAATAGTGCACGGTACATCCAAACCGTCATCGAACCATCGTTCTACCATTCCTAGACCGGCAAGGGAACTTGCTGTTCCAACAGGACAATGTACGTCCGCATGTATCCCGTGCCACCCAACGTGCTCTAGAAGGTGTAAGTCAACTACCCTGGCCAGCAAGATCTCCGGATCTGTCCCGCATTGAGCATGTTTGGGGCTGGATGAAGCGTCGTCTCACGCGGTCTGCACGTCCAGCACGAACGCTGGTCCAACTGAGGCGCCAGGTGGAAATGGCATGGTAAGCCATTCCACAGGACTACATCCAGCATCTCTACGATCGTCTCCATGGGAGAATAGCAGCCTGCATTGCTGCGTAAGGTGGATATACACTGTACTAGTGCCGACATTGTGCATGCTCTGTTGCCTGTGTCTATGTGCCTGTGGTTCTGTCAGTGTGATCATGTGATGTATCTGACCCCAGGAATGTGTCAATAAAGTTTCCCCTTCCTGGGACAATGAATTCACGGTGTTCTTATTTCAATTTCCAGGAGTGTATATATATATATATATATACACTGCAAATACACTGTGTATGTCTATGTAGTTAAACTGGTGCACCACAAGAAGTTATTCTACCAAAAAATTACCAAGCAGTTGAAAAGAAAATTATGTATGCAGTAACTGTTATTAATCCCTTTTTATTGTTCTTTTCTTTCCAAGTGCTCCTTTTTCAAAGAACACGCATAGTAAAATTATTTTTTAATAGATCTGTTGACAGAAAGTGTTCACATTAGCAAATGCATTTAATTTTATTTTATAAGACCAATGCTGCAACACAGCTGGAAACCAGATATCAAATGAAATGTGCAACTATGAACAGCAAAGGATAAAAAATCATTCAATAGTCATGTGACATTTCATAAGTTAGTAGAAATTCTCTCAACTCTCATAGAAAGACGCTTTTCATAATCAGGTGTGTAGATGTAAGTATCTTTCCAAGTAATGAGCGTGTCGTATTTGCGATAATTTCTAGAAAGGAATGTCAATAGCGAGGTTAATGGCCTTTCCTTTTTTGTTCCACCTGTGACTCTGAAAGGCACACACTAATGGCTTTTTTCCAGGTGACTGTCGCGCAGCTGGGTGCCCACGACGCATTATGTGAAGGCGGTCACTTAACTTTCTTACCAAAATATTTATGACATCAATTTGCAGTACAGTGACAGTCCCAAATAAAAAATTTCACAGGTCAAGAATTTGCATTGCAAATGTGTAGAAACAAAATCCTATAAATACAACAGTGTCCAAAAAATTTTCAGTGGCATTGTGATACATTCACGCATTTACACACATTTCATAACTTTTAAAGTACGATTCTTGGTTTCCAACATCCTTTTTCACAAGCCAGAGTCCCTAACTTCTATTCATTATTCATAAACATATAAACACGTAATCACATTCCTCATATATGGTAGCATCATCTTATTGACATAAACATACCTCAACAGCATAATACACATCGTCGTCATAATAATAACATCATAACACCTCAGTGTAATCACAAAATCGTTCTAGCTTCCTCCAATAATTTCAAAACCTAAAAAGAATTCTCTGCTCATTTAAATAGTGTCATCTACCTCAAACGTACTTTAAAAATCGTGATCCCATACCAAATATATCATTCAGAGCTCTCACAGTATCACAATTGTTCTGAAAAAATATGAACAGTTCACAAAGTACAGACGAAATACAATTTCATAAGTGTGAAGTTATCCAACTGTGTAACTGCGTAAACATCTGTCACTGACGTAGTAAAAAAAATGTTTGTTTCTCTGTTAAATAATCAGATAGCTGTGTAATTCTGTGTTAGAGGAATATGGTACCGATGTGTAAAGTTGTATAAGCAAATACCACATTAGTTAGGGCTCCTTGTGCTTGCCAAACACATGGTACACAAAGTAGGCTTGTACCGCCATGAGGATTAATGTAATTATACCCTCAGGTGTTACAGATTACAGCAATGGAATGAAATGTATCACTGAAATCTTTCTTTGTATTTCAAAAATCTTTAAAAATAAATGTTTGAAGTATAAAATTAATCACTCAAATACGTGTACTGTAGCGCTAAACTGTGCATCTTGTTGTAAGATAATCTCTGTGGAAGTGTCGTAGTTATCGTCCTCCGGAAGCAAAGTTCTGCAGAAGTCAATGTACTGACCTCATGATAAACAAAAGTGAAATGCTTTACGTGTAGATATCTTACTTATTACGCTTATTGCCATGATGAAGAAAGTACTGTGCTGTAACGTATTGCTGTGCTACAGAAAAGGCTGTCATTCATTAGTAGTGTTGTGATAAAATCGTATAGCTGTCACATAAGCTAACCACTGTGTCATCTGGTATCTCACAGAAAGTACTTTAAATCCAGAATGTATTTTCAAGTAAACCAAAATGTTGCATTAAAATCTCATTAGCAGTACTGGTAAATATTCTAAGTATGTGAACCTTATAGTCGTTACGTAATCGTGCAACTAACAAGCAAGAATGTACACACACAGTAACACTGTGTCGTCTGTTCACAATAACAATGCATTCGTAATTTCTGTTTAAATAAGTTCTCTTGGTTCTTGACTGGAGATTTAACTTCCAACATTGTTGCATGTTAACAGATTCTCAGTGTGACAAATTGTACTAGTAGCGTCAAGTGAAAAATTTTATGGCAAAGACTAAGTTAAATAGCAGATTATCTCTCAATAAACGGTTTTACATGTGAAATATGGTGTAAACCTTTACTCTTCCTACTATGCAGAGCTCCACCTTCAGTGGAATTATCATGTGGTATATGGTACATCGGTAAAGAATGCTAAAATTTTTTCTCAAGGTTAGCGTATATGTTATTTTTCTCTGAGCCAGCCGGCGCACGTGACTGCCTGCGGTGCAAGTCATTGTCTGTCTCTTTGTTGGCGCGCGTCGCTATTGGGATTTGGAGGTCTAACTTCTACAAATTCACCTTGTAGAGAGGGCCCTGACCTGTTTAAATCTCGCCAGTTCTGACGAAATTCAGGTCAGTCGTTACGATTATATCGTCTGTTGTCATGTCGGTAGATTCCATAGTATCTTTCTTGCCGGTCACATGGTGGGGAATTTCTTCCTGAATCGTAACTGCACGCTGAACTGTTGCGTCTGAAGTTATTCTGTCTCCCTTGATAATAATTGTTTTTGTTCCCATATTGTCTGTTCTATGGTTATCTCTGTCATATTCATTACTATGGAAATGCTATCTTTCTCTGAAACTATTATTACTCTGCCAGTGGTTGTCATATGGGTGGTGTCTGGTTTGGTCACGATTTGCGTTGTAAGAATAGACTTGTCGTGTCCAGTTATTATTTCTTTCATCGTGGAATTGTGACGGATGTAACCTGTAATTGTTGTGTTCCTGTTTTCGCGTTCCGCGATTGTCAGTGTCAATTTCTAATTCTTATAAGAGTCCCTGAAAAGCTTCAGTGTCGTCTTTGCAACGTCCTGCCAAAATAATATGTAGTAAATGTTCAGGTAATTTGATTAAGCAAATGCGGATGAGTTCTGAGGGGCTGTATGGGTTTGACAGGTACTGATTCTTGTGCAACATGTCTTCAAAATATTCCACAAGACTGTAAAATTCAGATTGTTCGAAATGTTTCATCATTATGATGCTATGTTTTACTTGGTCTTGTGTAGCTTGAGACCAATATGCGGAGAGGAAGGCATGATAAAATTCTCCTTCACTGTGGCAATCGTGAATGACCGCATTCTTACAGCTGGTTCATTCTCTAAATAGCCACACATAAATTCTAATCTGTGCTGCAATGACCAGTTGGGAGGAAAACAATGATATAATTGATGAAGCCACGCTTATGGATGAATGCCGTTGCCGGAATTCTTAAATGTTTTGAATTTACGTGTAGTAATAAACAGCTTATAGTCAAAATCATCATGTCGGCGAGTCGCATATCGGTCATTGTTACTTCGTGTCGGGGGTTCCATCTCAAAATTCGGTGCACCTTGCCAATTTCTTTCATAATTTCCTAAATGCCCTGTGTCATTATTTTGTAGCTGTTCCGTACTTCTATGTCCCTCTTCCCGTATTGGAGCGCGAGTGTCCTCTGAAACACGTAATTCTTGTATTACCTCTGTCAGCTGATCTTGTACTTCCCGGATTTCTCTTTGGGGTTGCGTATTAATTTGATTCTGATTTTGTTTGAATTTCTTAATATGTTCGTACTCTTCTGCGTCATTAAAGACTACCGGTCTTGCGTCTTTCAGATTATCATCTACCTTCGTAGACCAATTATTTAGCTGATCCGAAAGTTCGACTACTTACTCTGATAATGAACTAATTTCCTCCATGTGTCTTTCTGAACCAATTTTCAGAGTATCTACTGTGTCCTTTAAGTTTTCCTGAGTTTTTGCAAGTAGCGTAACTGAATCGGTAAATGGAACTGAGTCAATTTTAGCCCCCAAGGTCTCATGATTTTCATGAACAATAGTTTGCAGTTCTTTTATGGCTGCTTCGTGATTCTGTAATGCATTTTCATGCCGCCAAAAAATAGGTTGAAAATGCTCACAAATTCGTGTTTTTACATCATTACAGACTTTTTGACATTTAGATTCAATGGTATGTAACTCAGTAGTTAAATCTTCACGTGTCTGTTCAAGGATGGTGTCTAACTTTTGAAGCTTTTGCTGTGTTTGTCTCTGATTTTGTTCCATTGTGTCTAACTTTGGAAGCTTTTGCTGTGTTTGTCTCTGATTTTGTTTCATTTGTTACATTAATTGCAATAATTATGTATTTGTGTCTGGAATCTGTTCCTCTATGCTTTTCGGCAGTGCATTTGCACCGGCAACATTCACATTTTGACAAGCAGAAAATGTGTCTTGACTTATTTGAGAAAACGGTGAGGATGCAAAACCTGAATCTACAGTATTTCCAAGACTGTGTCCTGTCATTTCGGATTCCTGAGGCGAGCTGTTGGCGACCGATCGATCGATAATGCTTCCCTGTTCACTACTTCTTTCATTGTCTACATCATTATTTGCCGCCAGCTCCATTTCCCTATTCACAGTTACCAAATTACTACTTCAAATGTCTGTTAATTCATTACACAGTGGTGCTGATAAGTTACGCTCGTCATCACTATTATTTCTCAGTTTACTTTGGAGCCTAGTGTTACGTTTTTCACACGCCATTATTGTCACAATATTTCACACGATAACACAGAAAAGCACAATTTGAAGAGCAAAATAATAAAATTCATTAACATAGCACTGAAAATAACATCTAGTTAATTGCAAGCGCAGCTGCGAAATACTTGGTGCAAATTTACATGCATCCCACAACTGTTTCACTGTACAACAATGAAAAATTGCAACTACAAAGGAGATTCTCTCTACAATTACGTGCTAGCAATAAACAAAAGCTACACTGATTACACAATCTACAAGAAAAAATCAGAAGATTCCAGTGAGGTATCCTTGACTAAGGGTCGACATATGAAACGTCCCCTTAAAAAATTATACATGACTGGGCTTATACTGACACACAATATTTTTAGCGCAACGCAATCTGACTTTCAAAAATCCCTACAAAAGAATTGCCCTGACTAACATTAACCTATACCTTTCACAAATCACTTACCTCACAAAAATCTTCGTTACTCAAGCTACTGCAATACAGCGAGCGCCACTACTGCCAGCTAAATAAAAGATTGAAACTACTGAAGGCACTAACTACTGATAGGCATAGTTAGCAAATGAAAGATTTTGATAGAGAACAAACAATGTATTTACCTTAATAGTGTTCAAAAGTCATAATATATATAGCAGTTCATGACATCCAGTCTTACAAATTTCAAAACTCCGCCATTTCTCTCCCCACATCCACCACTGCTGGCGGCTCACCTCCAACTGCGCAACGCTACGCGCTGTTAACAGCCAACTGCCCAACACTACAATAGCCAACAACAATGCAAACCAGCCACAGATTGCACACAGCACAGCCAGTGGTTTTCATACAGAGCGGTATGTGGCGTTACCAATAAAAAAAAACCTATACAGTCTACTTACAACATGACTGTCCGAAGGAGTTTACTACGTCTTGCCCTTTCGTGTCAGGCCGTTCTGGAGAGTCTCTTCACCAAAAGTAACCATCAGACAAGAGAAAAGGCAACGATCCAGTATAAGACCATTCTCTAGACAGGCATTAGGAAAAGAGGGAACTCTCCGACTTTTCTCGTGATCCAACACTCATCTAGGTCAAGATCACGTCGTAATATGTGTCACCAAACTATGTTTTTCCCAGATTACAGAATATCGCAATATCCGAATACTGCATTATTCGCCAGTAGATGATGTCGAAGAGGAATGTGATGCGACTTACACTGAGGTGACAAAAGTTAGGGTGTGTGTGATGTCCTTAGGTTAGTTAGGTTTAAGTAGTTCTAAGTTCTAGGGGACTTATGACCTAAGATGTTGAGTCCCATAGTGCTCAGAGCCATTTGAACCATTTTTGACAAAAGTTACTGGATAACGATATTCACGTATACAGTTGGTGGTAGTATCGCCTACAGAAGGTGTAAATGGGCAATGCAGTCGCGCAGCTGTGAAGTGTACTCAGGTGATTCATGTGAAAAGGTGTCCAACATGTTTATTGCCGCATGACGAGAACTAACAGACTCTGAACGCGGAGTGGTACCTGGAGCTAGACGCATGAGGTATCCCATTTCGGAAAGCGATAGGGAATTCAATGCTGTGTGTGTGTGTGTGTGTGTGTGTGTGTGTGTGTGTGTGTGTGTGTGTGTGTGCGTGCGTGTGGGAGTATTTTGTCTTTAAGGACGCCGAACGGCGAGTCTATCGGCGCCCTGACACATTTTAATTCAATATTCCGAGATCCACAGTGTCAAGAATGTGCCCAGAATACCAAATTTTAGACGTTAACTTTCACCACGGACAACGCAGTGGCCTATCTACTAGGGCAATGCGGTGAAGTTTTGCGTTAATGGGCTATGGCAGCAGACGACCGACGCGAGTGCCTTTGATAATAGTACGACATCGCCTGCTGCACCTCTTCTTGGTTCGTAACCATTTCGGTTGGATCTTATACAACTGCAAATATGTGGCCTGGTCACATGAGCCCCAATTTCATTTGCTAAGAGCTGATGGTAGGATTCGAGTTTGGAGCAGACCACACGAAGCCACGGTTCCAGTGGCTCGCAGCACTATGGGACTTGACTTCTGAGGTCATCAGAACTTAGAACTACTTAAACCTAACTAACCTAAGGACATCACACACATCCATGTCCGAGTCAGGATTCGAACCTGCGACCGTAGCGGTCGCGCGGTTCCAAGCTGTAGCGCCTAGAACCGCTCGGCCAGTCTGACCGACGAAGCCATGGACCCAAGTTGCCAACAAGATACTGTGCAAGTTGGTGGTGGGTTCATAATGGTGTGGGCTGTGTTTACATAGAACGGACTGGGTGGTTTGGTCAACTGAAACAATCAATGACCATTTACAGCCATTCATGGATGTCATGTTCTCAAACAGCGATGGAATTTTTCTGGATGCCAAAGCGCCACGTCACCGGACCATAATTGCTCGTGACTGATTTGAAGAACATTTTGGACAGCGAACTATTTGGCCCCCCAGATCACCCTGTAGAATCCCATTGAACATCTGTGGGACAGAATGGTGAAGTCAGTTTGTGCTCAAAATCCCGCAACGGCAAGACTTTGGAAATTATAGACAGGTGGAGAGACAGCATAGCTCAGTATTTCTGCAGAGGACCTCCAACTACTTGTCGAGTCCCTGAAACGTCAATTTGCTGCTCTACGCCGGCCAAAAAGACGTGCAACACGATATTGGGAAGTATCCCGTGAGTTTTGTCACCTCAATGAAATCATCCAGAAGATTTTTCCTTCAATTTTAACCCTTTGTAGTGACAAAATGGTTACGCGAAAGAACTACCAATGTTTAGCGTACTGGGCAGTTTTAGTCAATCTTGATGTCTTGAACAACCTAATGAACACATAAGAAGCCTCGAACTAGACTATGAGGCATTATGCCTCTCCACGGCTTTTCTTGGACGTGCGAGACATAGATATATATATTTATTCATTTATTTATTTTCTGCTACCATTTGCAAATGACCTGCCACCTAGTTACTAAGAACGTCGTATTTTGGCAGTATAAAATTGTAGTTGTACAGAATGTAAAACTTATCTGATGTGTTTTTTGTAGCAAGGATTAATAATATTGTAGCTTAAATACCCATAGGATTAGAACTAATTAAGAAATGAAAATCTGGATATCATCAGTTTATGAATAGAAGATTGAAATTTAGGAAGACGGAAAGAGATTACGGCTTATTACTTTATGACATATGATAATTTCTGAAACATTTTTTTTTTAAAAAAGAAGAATCTTACACTTAAGTAGGAGAAATAAAAGGTAGTTGGAAAGTACACAGATGTATATTAGAGATTCCACCACCTGGTTATCTCGTGTGTCAGAGCTCGGCAAATCATCGAGCCTGTCACTTTCGATGTAGCGTACAAAACATTTTTAATAATCATACGATAAAACTTATGTGTACAGATGTGTGTTATATTACTGTTATATTACACGTGGGCATAATCGGAACACTATTTGTGCATGTTTTACTTCAAGATTTCCAAATGTTGTGCGCATGGTGTTTGTGTTATCTGTAAGATAGAAACTTATCTAAGTTTAATAACCAATTGAGTAATTTTCATTACAGATATTATTTGACCTAAGCTTAGTGACAATTATCGAGTGAGGTGGCGCTATGGTTAGCTCATTGGACTCGCATTCGGAAAGACGACTGTTCAATCCCACGTCCGGCAATCCTGATTTCAGTTTTCCGTGATTTCCCTAAATCGCCCCAGGCCAATGCCGGGATGATTCTTCTGAAAGGGCTCGGCCGTCTTCCTTCCCCATTCTTGCCTAATCTGATTAGACCGATGACCTCGCTATCTGATCTCCTCTCCCAAACAAACCAACCCAACCATTAGTGAAATTGTTGTTGTGTTCTTCAGTCCTGAGACTGGTTTGATGCAGCTCTCCATGCTACTCTATCCTGTACAAGCTTCTTCATCTCCCAGTACTTACTGCAACCTACATCCTTCTGAATCTGCTTAGTGTATCCATCTCTTGGTCTCCCTCTACGATTTTTACCCACCTCGCTGCCCTCCAATGCTAAATTTGTAATCGCTTAATGCCTCAGAACATGTCCAACCAACCGGTCCCTTCTTCTTGTCAAGTTGTGCCACAAATTCCTCTTCTCCCCAATTCTATTCAATACCTCCTCGTTAGTTATGTGATTTACCCATCTAATCTTCATCATTCTTCTGTAGCACCACATTTCGAAAGCTTCTACTCTCTTCTTGTCCAAACTATTTATCGTCTATGTTTCACTTCCATTAGTGACAATTACGTCATTTAAATTACACGTATTAGTCAAGATGTTTCTACATATATTAAAATGACAGTGATCCATTTCTGTGATCCTTAAATTAGTTTTATCATAAATCTAGGTTTGTAAATTAATCTCCCTGTTTGTAACTCTTTCAGCTTCCTAGTCTATTTCTGTGTTTGTGTCTGCGTCATTCCAAATAACCTGCTCCCCTGTTTACGTATTTGTTCTTAGTTATGTATGTGTTTGTCCGTGTTTGCATAATTGTGTAACGTAAGTGACACATTATCGGTTATATCATTTAATATGCCCCCATCATCCAGCTGTCGTAGAGATTATCCTATGTTGTCATACTCAGTTCGGGGCCGTCTGTGTGTCAGACTGTCACAGTGTAAATTGAGACGTGCCAGAGTTCCTAGTTCTCTGCAAGTGCACATGGGCGTTCGAGTGAGACGAAAACAGTGGAGGTATTCTGGGTGTGGACCGAGGTCTGTGAGAAAATGGAGCATGCCACGTGCGGGAATCTATATGTTTTAGCCTCATTCGTACCTTGATGTTTGGGAAAAACGTGTAGACGTGACCCCCCCTTTTTCTGTCGGATCCCCTTCTCTCTGCCAGGTATCATTTGGCCAGCGGTTTAGGTGTCGCATTTCTCTGATGTCTTCTCCCATGATTTCAAGTATCGCGCCGCGTCTGCCTTTCTTCAACCAAACTGGATCACGGGCAACTGAGACGTCACAGTCGCACCTCACGAATGCTAAGGTCGCAAGCGACTGAAGTCCGAATTCCGCGCCATTTGTGGCTCCCCGGTCGCGGGCGGCGTGGTCCCCTCTCGGGGCGCGTGGCGCCGCCGGCCATGCGCCGTGGAGCGTGGCCACCCGGCGGCGGCGTCGGGGGCGGCGGCGGCGGCGGCGGCGGCGGCGGTGGCGGTGGCGGAGGAGGAGGCGGGACGCGGCGGCGCTGGCGCGGCGCAGCGACGCCGGCAGTTGCAGTGCGGCCCGCGAGCGGCGACGGCCACGGGCGAACACGCGGCGTCGGCACTGTGCGACCGACCGGTGCGCGCGCGGCGGCAGCTGAGGCGCGGGACATGCGCGCGGACACATGGCCGGCTCCCTGCTCGTAGCGGCGATCCTCGCCCTCGCCGCCGTCTCCGGTGAGTACGGCAGCCACTGGAGCGCCGGCGTCCTCGCTTCTCCGGTGCGGGACTTCTCAATGCGGAAACTCATTGTCACTCCAGCAACAATCAAATATCCTGTGCTGCACCGAATCGCCCACTCTCCTGACTCATTGCGTGTACTTTGAAGTTAACGACCTCGTTATCTGGACTATAACACATTCTTCACATATTTTATCATATTATATAACATTTCCACTGCCGATGTCAGCAGGATTTAAGTGTTTCATAATGCTTCCGAAATTTCTTCGTCACTAAAATAGTGCAAAAATATCCCGTTCTGAAGCATGTCACACGTTTCATCCTAACAGGACGTGTAATATCTAGTATTTATGAGTTTTTTATTGGGTCTATGACGCATTTTCTACTTATTTTCTCACATTATATGTCATTTCCACTACAGACCTCAACAAGTCTCGGGTGTGACATGATACTTTTAGAATACCATTTGGAGACCAGCTACAGTCTTATATTTTCAACTATATTGCTTCCATCAACATTACGATACCGTATCACTGTTTCGGTTTTTCATCTGTAATCCTTTAGATTATATATGATACAAATAATAATCAGATTTCTTTTGTAATGGATAGGAGTTAATTAGGTGAAACCAATAATGATTTAATATTCTGTCGCGATGTAAATAGCCAATACTCATCAACTAATCCGTATACGTGATGTATTGCAAAAGACGGGCAATTATGCTGTGTTGGCTCAGTTGATAATGTCAATAGATTTTTTTCACCGCTGCTTTGTAGAACAATTTTGTGTTTGCCAATAACAAACGCGAGCTGTCTCTTTCCTTGGTACATGTGAAATACTTATCCCAAGCGTGGGCAGAAGAATCTATTAACCTGATAAAATATGGAAGCATAGCCCAGTCATCGGTATGCTAACAAAACTTTTTTAGCAGGCTGTCTACGGCTGTTAAGTATTTGGAAAAAAATCATGTATGCGCCATCAGCTGCACAGCTCTATATTTA
The DNA here is from genome assembly GCF_023864275.1 of Schistocerca cancellata. NCBI lineage: Eukaryota > Metazoa > Arthropoda > Insecta > Orthoptera > Acrididae > Schistocerca > Schistocerca cancellata. The sequence continues at coordinate 1,006,755,040 of NC_064626.1, forward strand.
TTCTCTACAGGTTTCAGTTCAAACAACTATCTTCACAGAAGACAAACAGTATATGTACATCACCGGATCAAAAATACATTTTTCTACTCTGAATATCGTTGCTATAACTGAAATAGGGAGAGTACAAATATACAAGTACAATTGTACAAATGATGGCGCAAGTATGCTTTTTTGAAAAATCTGTACATTAAATTAGGTACATGAAATAGTTCCTTTTATAATTTTTCCAATTTTATTATCACCGTATCCAGTCTTTCTAAGTGTCTGGCCTATTCAAAATCTTGTAATATTCGCACGGGACTGACTACAATAATACACCACTGCTAGGATGACACTTGTTTCCCTAACTTAATGTTTGTTTTCCAGCATTCTGTTTTCAATAGCTTAGCCGATACTTTCGGGTGCGTCATATTCTTAGCGATATTCAATGCATTCAAACTATAGACGACCATAGGTTTTAAGTATTATGTTGAAATATTTGCTTTGAAGTAATCACCACTTAACTAACGTTTTGCTAATATCGGACGAAGGAATCTCATTTTTCTACTAAATTCAGTTAAATTAAAAATTAGATTTAAAACAAAATAAGAGTTTGACGAATCATGTATAACATGTTTGTAGTGTGAATCGCATCTTGTTGTAGCTTTCGAATTACTAAGTGGTTCAAATCGTTGTTTCTTCGTGTAAGAGTCAAGTCTTACTCCTCAAACTTTATGTGCGTCTGGCCGAATTCAAAACCTCTTCGTGTTTGGGAGCACGAATAATAAGTAGGCCGCTTTCAGCGAAAAGACACGTGCTTTCCTATCTTTAGATATATGTAACCTATCATTTGCTTTCCATTAGTTTGACCAACATTTCCAAATTCTTCATAGTCTTCTGAAAATTTTGATATAATTCACCATATTAAAGGTCTTCGGTTTTGAGAATTATGTACGAGGACTCGCTTAGCAGTAATTAGCATTTCATTAACATTTTACCCTTATCTGACTAAGGAATTCTGAGCCTCTACTAAATTAAGATAGTATTAGAAGAATAGCACCAGTCAAGAACGTTCTGTGAACGTCATAGCTAATTCGTGAGAAACTACGAATAATTCTTGATTTTTTTGAGATTACTTTCAATACTACTAACCATGCGAATGGTGCATGCGTTGGACGAAGTAAACGCGCGTTTGAAGTATGAACAGCAGTCGTTGTGATGTAACACACTGACAATAAGTGGGATGGGCCTTACTGGTCAAGGCATTTGAACAATACGTAAAATGCATTTGGTACATTTTTGTGCAGTGCAGGAGCATATTTAAGTACGATCTGTGACACACTTTAGTAAGTGATCATTAGACGCTTTATATTGTAGTGAAGAAATAGTGTGCTTGTCACTAGTAAGATACTTCCGAAATACCAGCTGTAGCTCAGGCAGTCGTAGTCAGTCCTGAGAATCCTATTATGATGAACAAAGACGTGGTAGTCAAGTAAAGAGTATCATCGGTGGCGTAAGAGAAACAATGTGCCGACGAGCATCTAATCACATGGCGTCTGGCGGAGTTAATTACCAAATAGATTCAGACGCACCAAAAGTTGAAGGGAGGTGTCTACTTCAAAAGCGATGCATTCTTTGGATCGGGTCTAAAGTATTTTTTCGACACCTCAAAATAACGTCCTAAGTTTTTTTTTCGCTGTCATGAAGATCGTGGTTAACTAAACCATTCATATTTGAATAAATCTGGTTACTGAATAAATTTAACCTGTTCCCTATTTCTTTTCACAGTAAAGCACATCTCATTTACATCAACCGGTTAACCAAGTATCTATTCTAAACAATGTGTGAGCCTTCTAAATAATAATTTACGCGCAATGAAGAGCATTCATCTTTGAAAAATAAACACTCGAAATCTGTTATGCTTCATACATAAATTTCATCGAACACATGTGACTGGTAATTGTGTTTCTAAGGCAACTGTATAATGTCACAATCTACCATCACCGTAAGCCTCTCAAATCTGTACGTTTGTGTGAAGGATAAGGTATCAGCACCAAAAAGGCACGGTATTAGGAGAATTTATAAACAACAGTCAGGTACAAGCTAGGCAGTTCCTATCCATGACATACGTATTTCAGAGTTCGTTCCCTGGAAAAAACCTTTTCTAGTTCAACACATTTGATGACCATTTACGCTGCAATTGGTGATGTTCGTAGGTTTTAAGTACCATATGTAAATTAAAGCCTATGCTTTGAAATAACTACGGTTTTATTGTTTCACCATCAATGTAGTTCTCATCGATATGTACGTATGTCTGGGCGGTAAAAATTCAGCATAAAGCACGAATTGTATTTAACATAACGAGGTATAATCCTACGACATTTGGAGAAGGGGAAAGCCTGAAAATATGCTTTCTACTACTTACTTTTCATTTCTTTGATCAACAGTTCAGAATCCAACAAAATAGTTGTGAATATTAGTGCATGCTGTTAACAGTATGGAAATAATTTTTTTCTTAAATGTCTATGAACTTCTCTTTTCGCTTGACAGTCTAGGCAATCAGTCGGCTTCTGTAGGCTTCAGTAGAATTGTTCTCAGCACCACTTCTCCTTCAAATGATGTGGATCTCTGAAGCTATGGCGTTGGTTCTTTGAAGTAGGATTTGAGTGAAAAATAAATCTATCATGGCGTTTACGTAAATTACTTTTGTACGGGCAGGAGATATCTGCTTACCGACGTGACAGATATACGGTACAGATGTCTAATGTCGAGATTTTTGGTTGTATTTCGTTTTACGCTTCTTTTTATCGCCATTCTTCCGATGCCATGTGTTAGAAGCTATGTCACGTACATTTTGTTCTACGTGAGTTAGATGATGTTGTAAGTTGATTCAGTCCCGACAGTGTACCATGCTTTAATTCAAAATGGAAAGTAACTGCAGGAATTTCTGCTAGTTCAGATCATATATATAAAGCGACCCTCCTTAAAATGAACGGTAACACCCGGTGTGGATCTACGGCACTGATATTTATTGATGAATAGAATCTTACCAACATTCATAAAAGGAAGTGGACACATCGTTTGTGTCTCTTGTTTGCACTACACTCTGTTTGTCTCTTTCAAACTGATAAGATTTAAAAATAATAATTATAATATTAATAATAATAATCATCATTACCATCATCGTCATCATCATCATCTACAGTCATGGATCATGTTCGAGGAGTCTGTTACGGATTCAGCTTCATAGATCCGTCATTTATTAGGCCGACCTACGTCCTTTACCCTTTTGGGTATAAGCTGAAAAACTCTTTTACTATTTTTTGCCTTGGTACATTTTGTTTACGTGTTCCTTCCTTCTCTACTTATACGTGTCAATTTTTCTAATTTATTAGGGAAAATTTTTATGTTTTTTTCTAATATCTAAGTTTGCTAATGTATCTTCCAGTTTAATTCCGTCTAGAGGTCCGAGGAATTTCGTTTCTGACGTCGCTGTTCTATTTATGTCTTCCTTATTTTCTATCCAAGCATCAGCACCGTAAAGTACCAATGGAACAAATAGTGCTATTTAAAAGACCAATTACGTTTCTTTAGTTGCCTTTTTCTTTAATGTTCTTTCTATTCTTCCACATACCGTTAAATTTTCCTATAGTATTGTTAATGTCTTTCTCATGCTCAAAATAAATATCACAGCACAGGTAGTTAAAATGACGCACTTGCGTGATTCTTTTCTATCACTGTTAGTTGATCGCACCAGTTTTTTGCTATGGAATACCACTGTAGTAGTCTTTTCCGTAGATATTTTGAAATTGTTTTCCCGACTCATCTCATTTAATTTAAAAATATTTATTTGAAATTCTTCTTCAGAAGTGGCTATTATAGTCTGGTTCTCAGCATGCTATCAGGGTGAGTCACCTAACGTTACCGCTGGATATATGTCGTAAACCACATCAAATACTGACGAACCGATTCCACAGACCGAACGTGAGGAGTGGGGCTAGTGTAATTGTTTAATACAAACCATACAAAAATGCACGGAAATATGTTTTTCAACACAAACCTACGTTTTTTTAAATGGAACCACGTTAGTTTTGTTAGCACATCTGAACATATAAACAAATACGTAATCAGTGCCGTTTGTTGCATTGTAAAATATTAATTACACCCGGAAATATTGTAACCTAAGATTGACGCTTGAAACCTCCGACGTTCAGATGCAGAATTATCTGCCAACGTTGCTCGAAAATGCCCCACTGGAAACGCGTCGACGTATGTGGTATCAGCATGATGGTGCACCTGCACATTCCGCAATTATCACTAGGCTGACCCTTGACAGGATGTTCGACGGGCGTTTCATAGGAAGTGGAGGATGCATAAATTGGCCAGCCCATTCTCCTGATCTTACACCTCTGGACTTCTTTGTGTGGGGTACGTTAACGAAGAATGTGTACCGTGATGTGCCTACAACCCCAGAGGATATGAAACAACGTATTGTGGCAGCCTGCGGCGACATTACACCAGATCTACTGCGGCGTGTACGACATTCATTACGCCAGAGATTGCAATTGTGTGCAGCAAATGATGGCCACCACATTGAACATCTATTGGCCTGACATTTCAGGACACACTCTGTTCCACTCCGTAATTGAAAACGGAAACCACGTGTGTACGTGTACCCGACCCCTCATGGTAATGTACACGTGCGTCAGTGAAAAAGACCAATAAAAAGGTGTTAGCATGCGGATGTAATGTGCTGTTCCAGTCTCTTCTGTACCTAAGGTCCAACACCGTTCCCTTTGGATTCCTACGTAATTCGGTGCTCTCCGATACACACGATCGAACAGCGGAGGAGTGGCACTCAAGCGTCAACTTTAGGTTACAATATCTCCGGATGTAATTAACATGTTACAATGCAACAAACGGCACTGATTACATATTTGTTTATATGTTCAGATGTGCTAACAAAACTAACGGGGTTCCATTTAAAAAACTTAGGTTTGTGTTAAAAAACATACTTCCGTGCATTTTTTTAATGGTTTGTATTAACCAATTACGCTAGCCCCTCTCCTCGCGTTCGGTCTGTGGAATCGATTCGTCAGTATTTGATGTAGTTTACGAAATACATCCAGCGGTAATGTTAGATGACTCACCCTGTATATTACTGTTTTTGTAAAGCGGGTCTTATCTAGTTACATTCATAATGGATTTAGTCACAACCAACCATGCAGGATGTACTATACTTCACAGTGAAAACTGCCTTCGGTGAAAGCATGCAATACTAGGAGCAAAACAATTCCGCTGAACACGGATCCGCAAACAGGCCATTGCGATGTAACTGCGAGTTTGTGGTTATGGGATGCTATGACTCCGTGTACTCGTGATCACCGATTTCGTCCGAATTTATGGTGTACGCAAGGCCTAGTCAGAAATGAAACGACAGAAGTGGGGAGCTTCAGATGGCCAAGTGTTTAGAAAAAATAGCATTTTTGGTGCGGTCCTGCAAGGTGTAAACTATTCATGATAGGGAAGTTACTAGACGGCGGCTGGCAGAATGGAAAGAGTACGGAACAATGATCCGGGGGTCATAGGTTCGAGACACGCTGTGGAAATATTTTTCTTTTTGACTTTGAATCTTTACTTCAGTTGCACTGAAAGTAAACCAAAATAATGATTAATATATTGCATCTATTAAAATCTTCATTAAATGCATGAAAAGGATATGGAAGGTTGGGTTTGTAAATAATCTCCAAGAAAGGACTGTAATTACGAGGTCCACAGGGAAACTGTACGTAACTTTCCAAGAAGGAATAGTGATTGAAGTGTACAAGAATTTGTATTTCGTTTCTTTCTTTTTGACTTTCGAGCAACCTTCAGCAGCTGCACGCCAACAATAGGTTCGCCTGTCCTTACGGCCAATGTCGTCCTAGCAAGTGTAGCTGTAAAATAATAAAAGAATCTAATTTTACATACGATATTTCGTTAATGTCTTAGGATCCCTTCCTGGAAATTTATTTTCAAACGCAAATTCTTCTTTGCTTTTGACATCCATCCTTTTAACGAAAACATTAACAAATACAATATAGTGTGTATTATTTCGGTTTATTTGCAGTAAAAGTAATGTAAGAAACAGAAAATAAAAAGAAGTTTCTACATAGTGACTCGACCCTATCAACCTCGGAGTACTGTTCACAAGTCTTCCCGCTGCACCTACCGTTGCCTGGAAACTTTGCTATGAATTTGCAGTGAAAAATTTCCAATTAAGGTCCAATATTCATCTTTCGGATATCGAGCTCTTGCCTCTCTTTCCGCGTTGCAGTTACATTATAGGATACAGGTTCCGTCTTTGTCCAAAACCGCTGTTTTTTATCTGTTGCCCAAACATGTTTCGGCCCTTGTGTGCTATCATCAGTGGGTTTTGTTTATTGAAAACTGTAAAATGGGATGTGTTAATTCGTCGATGAAATACAATTTTAATCGTTTGGTTTGCAGATGACAAGCTATCAGTGCAGAAAACCAAAGAGATGGTTCTACAAAACCATCTAAGGTAAAATCACGGTAAGAAGCAAAACGGACAAAAACTTTCTTTAGGTCTTACTTTGTTGCCGGCCGGTGTGGCCGTGCGGTTCTAAGCGCGTCAGTTTGGAACCGCGTGACCGCTACGGTCGCAGGTTCGAATCCTGCCTCGGGCATGGATGTGTGTGATGTCCTTAGGTTAGTTAGGTTTAAGTAGTTCTCAGTCCTAGGGGACTTATGACCTCAGTAGTTAAGTCCCATAGTGCTCAGAGCCATTTGAACCAATCTTACTTTGTTGGATCGGTTATAACCTAAAATACGTTCGCTTGTTACAGTTTTCAATAAATAAAACCCTCTGATGACGGCACAGAGTTGCCGAAACAGTGTTTTTGTATAAAGGCGGAACCTATTTCCTGTAATAAGTCCAAATCTAATTGGGTCCACGTTTCATCCATGGACAATACTTCAGAAAAGCGTTAGGTGCGTTATTAGCCACGTACACATTCTGCTGCTGATGTGGGATGACAGCTAACGAGCCTGTGTGGTCCATGACGGGTAGGTCGAGAAGATTCCTGTATCTTGGTCTAAATGCTTACCAGACCTCAGTCCTGCCTAGGACCACCTCGAAGTCCATCACTCCCTTTGAACTGGAGCAGCTTTACGAGAAAATCCAGAAGTGTTTGAAAGAATTAGTAAATCACCGCGGGCACGAGTGCAGCATTGCAGCAAAATGTCAGGACGACTCGTGGAACAGCTCCTTTAATAGGCATAAAGTGTATGGCACGGTAAATATGTAACATGTAATGTTCTGGAATAGCGTTGTGTTCCTAGTGAACTTCGGCCAAGGGTAACACTTTTCCCCACTTAAGCGGAAAGCATACGTTTCAAATCATTTATACTAACAGAGTAAAATTTAAATACCGAAGTCTGGGCGGATCTTAACCACATATTTGCAGTTACCTTACAAGCAGTTCGTTTGCGGACCGGTGTTTAATTGAGCCTTTTTACTTCTGTCCTCATATATTTTTCACCCGTGTCAGTTTCCGCAACTGTTACGATATACCACATATTTAATGACATGTCGACAGGGAAACGTTCGTTGCTGAGCAAAATTTCACCTTATGGACACGTCAAACACCGAGAAAACCGTGTTACATGAACAGGATCATTGCGACGTTTACAGTGTCTGGGATAAGTTCTGTGATTGCGTTGCTTTCAAATGTTTCCTGGATTTTCTTTATACCGCTATCCGACTGAAACTAGGTCTCTTGCATTGCATGGCCGAACGTTACGTATCCAACCATACACGCTTGTTACAACTGGACAGACCATCTAAACCAAAACTTCAGGGCAGCACAATTGTTTTTTTTTTATTCCTGTGATGACGATTTCCATAGTTCTCCGCACTTTCCCACTAATATAGTGAGTTCATCTTGTCGCCCGACAAGAGATTAGAATGTCACCAGTAAGACACTAGTATTACAAGTGTAAGACAAAAATATAATTTTTTAAAAGTAGCAGAGTATTAAATGCTTATAGAGTACATGTCGTGCTGCATAAATAGCGAGTACATGATCGCGCCGCGATCAATTGCTAGTGACGCTTTCTGTGTCTTATGTCTATAGGAATTGGAACTTTTAATCGTCGATAAAGCACATCAGTTTTATGTTGCTTCGAATGAAACAGTAGCTATCCACTTGAAATATTAATGATATAAGACGGTTTTATGAAACTGAGTAAGGAGCCTCTACAGAAGTTATTATATTTAGAACCAAATGGAAGTAATATTAGCATGTAAACGGTAGGACATTCGTTTCCAGTACGAAACGTATTTTCCCATAGTCCCGTTTTCACGCTTCAGTCACGACCGTATTCAGAAATGTTCATTAGATGAGTCATGTTAAATCTTCTACTTTACAATGGTCGAACAAATTAGTTTCTGACTGGTAGAGAAAAATTATTGTAAGTCTCCACTTACAACGCACATCCATGTGAGGCACCTCAGCCCATCTTCTTCGCTTACCGTCTTAACTGGAATCAGAAACTTCAATAACTTTGGTTTAACGAGAGGATCATTTGATTATGTGGTGACTTTTGATACACCTGTAATGATACCCGCTCTTCCCGTACGTATTAGAGGGCCGTTTTGTACTCCACGTTTACATCTTCTAGCTGTCTTAAAAAGGACACCTTGTTTGTGCAAATTACACTTTTTTATAGCTTCCAAAAACAATTAATTTATTTCCTCAACTTCAGTTTTGAGTGTTTCAGTCAGTATTGAAAGTTATCAGTGAATGTGTTTCGTTGTTACCACTAGGAGAAGAAAGATACTAATGAAGAATTTCAGGACCCTACGTTCGTTCGAGCAGTTTGCCCAACATATTCGACCATGTTTTCTTTTTACGACACATCTTCATCCTTTTCGTGTCACAAAGGTCATTGTTACTGTCGTCATAATGTTTATGAGACCTCGACGCCCATGTTAATATTAGACTCGTCTTAACGCGTAGTAAAAGTCTGTAGTTAAAGAAAATTGTCCCGGAAAGTACTCTCAGCAATTTGATCATAACGTAATGTTAACGGCAAAGAAATTAGAAACGGCTCCGAGCTTCAGAACACATTATTCTAGAAAAAGGTAATTTGCACAAAAGTCTGACAAAATCGAAACTCTGGCTTATGCGTAGGTGAGAATTAAAAGGTCTTCATATCTGATCGTGTAAAAATAAATAAATTAATTAATTAATGGTTTTGGATCATCCATTTATCATTTCTTCAGATGACCAGGAATTTGACTTCCCAGAAGACTCAGCATTATCTTCAACAGTACTTTGAACAACATTTTCGTAGCGTTAAAATTTGTGTTTAGTCCAAAATGTACGAGGCAGTTTAATTTTCGTCACCCCGTCCATCAGTAATTACAGAAGACATAAGAGTATGGGAGACGGACGGAACATCGAATTCTGTGTTAAACTGCAGTTAAACTATCTAACAGATACAAACCAAAAACCACGAGAGAAATAATTTTCCTATTGTCAGCGCCTGTTTCTTGAAGGGTATCATGGATGACGCGTTGAATTCTGCAGTGAATTATTTAAGTGAGAATCTAAAGAGGTATCCGAAGTGGCTTGAAAAGAATGCTTGAGCTAAAACTTGCTTGAAAAAGAGGAAAATGTAATTTGGTATTTCTAACATAAAGGGAAGTTCCTATTTTACACAACGTTTCAATATATTTATTGCCAATAATGATCATTTTTAACTGTTAGCAGCTGACAGATTCTGGCCGTCAAGTCCTCATACAAAATGCAGCACTTTGTAACAAACTGTGAATTCAGAAGTAATGCATTGTCAGAATTTTAATAAGACAGTGAAATTATTTTTACCAGAATAACAGATATCGATGAAGAAAATTCGTACATCTACTTACAGATTGTAAACACCTAACTACGTTCCCCTTTATCTTCAGTATTTTTCACTACCTCTAAAATGACCTTCCTTTTTTCAAGTGGGCTCTGTACCTCAGTCGGTAAAAACGGAAATCTTTATAGTCTCAGCCTGTAGATTCACTATCCGCAGCGGATGCAAATTTAGATAAACCACATGTGATGGATGTTTAAGATAACCGAAAAATAGGGAAACTGTATTTTAATGTATTGAAACCCAATGTATTTCGTATCATTTGCCCTCAGTTCCCTTTCACAAAATAATATCCTATTTTTCAAGTGGGTTCTGTACCTCAGTCGGTAAAAACGGAAATCTTTATAGCCTCAGCCTGTAGATTCACTATCCGCAGCGGATGCAAATTTAGATAAACCACATGTGATGGATGTTTAAGATGCACAGTTCACTGATAACGTGATATATAAAATACATTTCGGGCTGCCGGAGCAACAGTATCTTCATGATAGAGAAAATTAGTTTCATGATGTCACTTATTGCATACGAATCATTTTCCTGACATGTTTCTATTTTTATTACGAAACGTCAATATCTTCACCTTTGTCAAAACTATTTTTAGAACATGTGATGTGTACGAAATTAACACGGAACTTAGAAACTGTCATATATTTATAAGCAATACGGTGACCAGTTGAAGGCCTGTATGCTTGTACACGCAATTCGCTTGTAAAGACAATAAGTGCGTGTGAGGAATCTACTTCGGCAAGTGGTATTTCGTGCTATGCTAACAGTGCTTCACACAGTGCGCTTCGTTTTACTGGCGAACCGCAGACAACGGTGGTACGTGGCACTAGTGCAGTTTTGGGAAAGATCTGACGCGAGAGATAACTTAGCGCGCAGTTCCAAGATGCTAATCTGTGCAGCTCGAAATTTCAGCGATAGCACCGGATTCGTTCAGCACCACAGAAGTGTACGTATCTTTCTCATCAGTGCTTTGCAACGGTATTTTGTGTACCTTCGCAATGTGCATATAGCTGCGTCGAATATCTGGGGTTTGCATCACTCACGTCCCGATACGGCACTGAGTGCAACTGTTTTTTATTGTAAAACTTTTCTAACTGGCACCTCAAAACTAATGGAGCTATACAGTGTTTTGGACGAGGCTGACCGTAATTCAGTTACACCTTTACGACACTGAGTCTGAGGAAACGCTGGTCTTCCCAATACAATAGGCTACGTTCAGCCTCACTACTAATAAGTAATTGTTGTTTACTTGTCACGGTTCAAGTGTCAATGGAGTGTCATGAGGTAATCAGTGTCATTAGTCTTAGTCGACTAAAATGTTTAGAAATAGACCTCAAAAACGAGAGCTGAAGGCGTAATTTTTTTTTCGCCTAGCAGTTTCTATAGTAGAATTGTTATGGAAATTCAGATCGACGACAACTATTCTCCAAAGCATGCTCAGCGTATATTACAAATGGAGACATTCTGTCGCCTTGTGTGGTGCGGGAAATGTTATTTCTTATTTTAAAAATTATGTACGATGCTTACATATTAAGTCTTCTGGTAGAGTCTGTATCATTTATATACTGGTTGACGGTGAAACTGTTAATAACTCTAGTGGTGCAGAAAGTGCAAAACCAAATGAGATTTGAGAACTTCAACACACTGTACAATGTGCGTGGTGATATTACTTTTCCGCTATGTGAATTACATTTCTTTGGGGTTCAATGTTGAGAAATAGCTTCGTGTATGCGCCAGTATTTAGTTCCTTGATACCTGGAATTCAGAATCTTCTATTTATCTAAACGTTTTTGATTTTGTAGATTCATACAATTACTGAAGAATGGCTGTTCGGAATTCGGATTCTAATGAGTTTAAATGTGAATTTTATGTGTCTAGGTATGTTAATCTTAATATGTGTACATAGATCGTTTAGATACATACTGCAAACTAATGACAATAATTCATTATAAAATGTTTAATGTTGAAATTTTCCGCGATATATTGGTCTAGAAAGCGTATATTTCATTACTAACTTTTACTTACTTTATAAAAATAAAAGTTTCTTTTTCAGTTTCTTTTCATAATTTTGTTTTTGCATTAGTAATGATTAATCTCGTTATTTAAAAATAAATGTTCGTTCCTTAGATCAGTTTTCTGCTTTCTTTAAGTGACTAAATTTATATAATTATATTCAATTTATTCTTTCTAGACGACGAATTCTTAATATCTGTTAAGCGCAACCATTTACTTTATTTCTGTAAAGTTATTTACATGTTTTCCCCGAATTTAATAACTTACAATAAAACTGCACCATAAGGAAACAATGTGGTTTAAGGCAACTACAGACAGAGCTGCAGTTCGTAATAGATAAACTGCAGTCCTCGATTTTCACCGGCCACATTATTTTCACGTTGTACGAATAAGTAGTGGTCTGTGGGTTGGTATTAACTATCAGCAATTATTGGTCAGTGAGATATCCTCAAATTTTACCTGAGAACTAGACTAATTCATACATCAGGTACAAGCTGATTGCTAAAATACAAATGCTGTCACAGTGTAAACACTGGAGGGTATTACAGTTTTATGACTACTTATCGTTAACGACTCTTAGCGATATCGAACCATATCCGAGAAGAGAACATTTCTCTGAGCTTGTTTTAGTTGCACTCCACAGTTCTGACAGGAGATACTTTCATATACACCAGCCAATACCAACTATGAAATTATTTTGCTGCAACTAACTCTGAATATTTTCTCATAATCTGGCAAACTGAGCTTAAAATGGTGTACAGTTACTACATGCTCATTATTACAAAGTATGTTAAATGTATTGTATATATCATTAACTATTCATAAAACATTTCTTATAATAATAAACACATGGACCTACTGTTGTAAGCTTTAAAGTCTCTCCGGTGATGACGTAGTCGAAATGAGTTGTAGAAAAAGAAAGTTTCATCACAGATTTATTGGAGTTACAGCAAGGTCACGATTGACCGGGTTAATTGGGCCGAGACTGCTTAGATGACCGAAAAATACGGAAACTGTATTTTAATGTATTGAAATACAATGTATTTCGTATCATTCGCCCTCAGTTCCCTTTCACGAAATAATATCCTATTTTTCAAGTGGGTTCTATACCTCAGTCGGTAAAAACGGAAATCTTTAAAGTATCACTTTGCCTTCCGCCTGTCTGTCCATCTGTTTAGCTCCTTTTTCGCGGTGACAGATAGAGGTATGTAGCTGAATTTATGTCAAGTACTTCGGTGTACATTCCTTCAAGGTGTAAAATATTTAAGTTTCTTAGTCAATGCAGTCAAAAGATACAGCCATTTACGACGAATATTTTAATATTCTCAAACTCGCCCATCAAATGGAAGAAACACACTTTAACCATCAGCTGTTTTTATTTGAAACTCAATGTATACCGTTTCGGTAGTGGTTCATCTTCACAGGATATAAGGCAAAAGCAGATCATGTGAATACTAAGTCTTTTTTCTGGCTGCTAGGAAAACCAAAACGTCGTAATAGGTATAAGAAAAAAACACAGCATGTTCAACAAAGGTTTAGCAGAGGTGTGCTCAACTTAGCAACAGTCAACGTAAACTTAACACGTAAACCGTTCGGAACTTCTACAACTGCATGAAATATGCGATAGGTTACCGCTCATTGTACATTATCATTTCCAGAAGATACCGTTCTATTGATCACTCCGTAGGAAGATAGTTACAACCGAGAATACTTTCCCCCTGGCGACATTTAACAGTAAACTTTCATTTCATATCAACAGAAGGGCTGAATTGTGAATAGAACCATCCCGTAAAAAGCTTCAACCAGTTAATTTTATCATGACCTTCAAATGAGTTGGAAATTAACGATCCTTAGCTCCTTGGAAAGGGCAGGCAAACAAGCAGACCAGATTTTCTTCTCAGTAGGACCTGCCGTTCGAACTACGTCAAAATATATTTTACAAGAAGATAATTCCAGTAGCTGCATTGTAATATTTAATTCGCTTGTGTCTAGATTTTTCTGCACGCAAAGGGTGACCTGTTTCATTCTACGATGCGATTTTAAAGTAAACCTGTGGATATTGTGAATAATGAACCGTTTTTACATCTGACTCATCGTCAAGAACCTTTTCTTATACACTACATTTCTAATAAAGACTAGGTGGAGTTGACGATCATATGGCATCCAAGTGCAAACTGTGAGCTTTCTGTTGTGAAATACTGTTGTTGTAATCACGTAGCTGTTATAATCTGAAATTTTGCATAATAATAATGGATTGGGAGCTATTTGACAGTTGGGATCCATAGATGCTATATGTTTACAGACTTTTTATCTTCGGGAGTCAGGGATGGTGTGTTTGTTGCGTAGATGTTATACGGTTAAATTGTTTGTGCGTCTTATCTGTGATTTCAATAAAATTTTCTTATTCAAATATGTGTTTCGGGTCAGATTATTCATTTAGTAAGTCGTTCGGGAAATTTTTCGTATAAATGTATATCTCCAATTCTTCCAAATTATTCATAGATAATTTGTGTAGAATTTGTGCAGTGTTTTCAGTGCGTTCTGCCTTGAGATTTTCATTTTTAAGATATACATAAGACGTTGACTCATTGCTTTCACATGCTCTCGTATGATCTTTGAATCTAATGTTGACGTTTCTTTCCGTTTGTGCCATGTAGAATTTCGTACAATTTTCACAAGAAATTTTGTAGACTCTTGGGTTCGATAATTCTGTGGGTTTCACTTTTCAGTATCGAATTCGTGTTTCAGATTACTGGTCGCATGAAAGGTTAATTTCAATTTTGCCTCACGTAAAAATCGTTCATTTTGTTCGTTATCTGGCCTAGATAATTTGTTGGGTTAAATGTTACTTTTGTTTCAGTGTCAGGTTCATTCTCAGAATCATATACTTACGTTCGATTTGTATTCTAGGTTTGGTTTGTTGGATGTACATTATGAGCATTATATTAAGTGGAAAATATTTTTATGTACTCTTTATTGTAGTGTTGTCATTTCTTTTTGTATTGCCTGTTGCTCTATGAGCAAATTTACAATTCTGTTGATTACTGATTTGGATGAGCAACTTTCACAACTGATAGCTCACACTTTGATCCTGGGCGCCATACGATCTTCAACTCCACTTAGACGTAATCAGAAAAGTTATCTTCAAAAATACGTTCTTGATCATAAGTAGACTGTAAAAATGATACATTGTTCATAACACCTACATCTGCACTTGAAAATGGCATTGTAAACCGAAATAGATGAGCCTGTTGAACAGAAATATCTAGATGCAAATTAATTAAATATTACATTGCAGCTACTGGAACTGATTCTAGTAAAACAGACAAGAAATAGGTTGCGGCCATGTTTCAGGGGAGAAATTTCTTGCATTTACCTGCAGATCAAATGGAAAATCATGGAACAATGTTTCAGGGATATCCGACTGTGAGATTGGGTCCGAATCGTCTACTCACCGCAAAACACGAGTCACAGTCGCAGTAGTGTGCGCTAAATTAATTGTAACACATTACTTCACGACTAGCTTTGTGTAACGTTATAAATCGGTACAGCACGAAAACGCGTTTAGCTAGGACCTTGATTCACTGTAGAGAGCTTGCGGAGCACTGCTGGGACCCAAAGTGAGACAGTAAATTAAAAAGCGGTATTAAATTAAAAATTACAAAATAACGAACGATGTCATCACAGACAACCTGTAAATATGGTGGAATCTGTAGAAAACACGTGTCAGTGGAAACCTAGCACCGAAGTGAATCTAAAAAGCCTAAAAATTTTAGTGTAGAGTGACTGCGATAGCTACGGCAGCGTCGTAAAAGAAATGAAAACGCGGCTCAAAGTGATTACGTAGCTGGCTCACCGAGGTCACATACACTATGTGATCAAAAGTATCCGGACACCTGGATGAAAATGACTTACAACTTTGTAGCGCCCTCCATCGGTAACGCTGGAATTCAATATGGTGTTGGCCCAACCTTAGACTTGATTACAGCTTTTACTCTCCCTGGCATACGTTCAATTAGGTGCTGGTAGATTTCTTGGGGAATGGCAGCCCATTCTTCACGGAGTTCCGCACTGAGGAGAGGAATCGATGTCGTTCGTTGAGGCCTGGCACGAAGTCGGCGTTCCAAAACATCCCAAAGCTGTTCTGTAGGATTCAGGTCAGGACTCTGTGCAGGCGTGCTTATTACAGGGATTTATGGTCGTGTAACCACTCTGCCACAAGCCGAGCATTATGAACAGGTGCCTGATCGTGTTGAAAGATGCAGTCACCATCCTCGCATTGCTCTTCAACAATGGGAAGCAAGACGGTGTTTAAAACATCAGTGTAGGCCTGTGCTGTGTTAGTGCCACGTAAAACAACAAGAATTGTAAGCCCCCTCCATGAAAAACACGACTACACCGTAACACCACCGCCTCCGAATTTTACTGTTGACACTATACACGCTGGCAGATGACGTTCACCGGGAATTCGCCATGCCCAAAGCCTGCCATCGGATCGCCACATTGTGTACCGTGATCCGTCACTCCACACCACGTTTTTACACTGTTCATTCGTCCAATGTTCAAGCTCTTTACACCAAACGAGGTGTCGTTTGCCATTTACCGGCGTG
This sequence comes from Schistocerca cancellata, assembly GCF_023864275.1. Classification (NCBI taxonomy): domain Eukaryota; kingdom Metazoa; phylum Arthropoda; class Insecta; order Orthoptera; family Acrididae; genus Schistocerca; species Schistocerca cancellata. Next base: position 1,006,771,575 of record NC_064626.1, read on the forward strand.
ACGTATGGCTTATGAGCAGCCGCTCGACCATGAAATCCAAGTTCTCTCACCTCCCGCCTACCTGTCATAGTACTTACAGTGGATCCTGTTATAGTTTGAAATACCTGTGTGATGGTCTGGATAGATGTCTGCCTATTACACATTACGACCCTCTCCAACTGTCGGCGGTCTCTGTCAGTCAACAGACGAGGTCGGCCTGTACGCTTTTGTGCTGTATGTGTCCCTTCACGCTTCCACTTTACTATCAAATCGGGAACAGTGGAAGTTGGGACGTTTAGGAGTGTGGAAATCTGGCGTACAGACGTATAACACAAGTGACACCCAGTCACCTGACCACGTTCGAAGTCCGTGAGTTCCGCGGAGCGCCTCATTCTGCTCTCTCAAGATGTCTAATGACTACTGAGGTCGCTGTTATGGAGTACCTGGCAGCAGGTGGCAGGTCAATGCACCTAATATAAAAAAATGTGTGTTTTTTGGGTGTCCGGATACTTTTGATCACATAGTGTATGGTAGCAACAGTACAAACACGTATATGTATCATGCGCAAGCGTCGTTGGAAGACAACACAGAAAAGAGTGATATTATAGATTTAGGTGGCATCGACACAGAACCAGTCGATTTTGTATCGCAATCGCCAGATATCGTCATGTTGTCAATCATCGCAACGAGCGATAAACTTGTGATTTATCTGTTTTGTAACCGTTATACTGGTATGTGAAACCATTCTTTTAAAGAGGTTGTTAATTAAATTACATGCACGGAACACTTGTTACGATTTTTTGCCGGGATTTTCACAAGAACCTACGGGGCGGTCCCAAACTGGGTACAAAGTGCCTTTTTCTTTCTTTCTTTTCAGCTATGCACTGATTATTTGCAACAGCATTAACAGTAAAGCGAATAATATATTAATCCATACCGTCACAATCTTAAGCTGGCAGTTCATGTAAAAACGTCAGACTGAATTGTTGTAATTGCTATTTCCTAGATTAGTTACTTTAATATACTAGGGGTGTAAAAATTTTGTACCTCTGTTGGCACAACACAGTACACTGTTTTTTGGTAGAGGAATCGTTTGTCACCTTAATCGTCTTGAGCATCTCAGATCACCACTAACACATCTACCAAGTTTACAACCTTCCTGTTCTATACACGTCGTGTTTCAGTACGGGTTACATATTCCTTTCGACACAGTCCAGGTGTTTGGGCTAGGTTTAATTCACAAGTCAGAATTGCCTCGCTGCTTAGTGCGTCGCGAGTTCCGGGCGTTTCCGTAATTTTATAGGCCCTTACTTGGCTGCGAGGGGCGCCACAGTGAGTTGCGTAATTGCGCCTGGAGGCTGAATACAAATTCTGCCCCCTCTCCCCCCCGGGCTCAGCTGCTGCTCGGCGGTTACGCAAAATTTAGCAGGCACGCCGGCCGCGCTGTAAACTTGCCGTGACAAGTGCTGTGCTGTCACGAATTCACGGCGTGCGCTCCCCGACCTTTTACTTGCCTCCGAGGTGCTCTCTGCCCGAATTTTCAGCGTCCGTCGTGCGGCCCGTAAATGGCAGAACGCGTCTCGGCGGAGGGCCTGTGGCACCGCAATCAAAGGAATTGTTTCCCGTTCCACTTTGCCAAAGGTAGGAAGCAACAAGAGAGAGTCTTCCATGGTCACGTCGAACGGTCACAAACATAGACTAGTCGGGATGTTAGAGCTGTTGTGGCGTCGTCATCGCTTAACACAGACAAAAACATCCTTTGGAGGGTGTACACAATGCCCAGAGTACTTCCTCGACGTCACACGCATTGCTTATCTGATAACTGAATTGTACTTATACGAGAGGCGTTCAAATGTAACACATTTTTTCTGAAAGCTGGTTGGTTTTATTCAGCATTACAATTCATCACATTATTCCCCTCACTTTTGTTTACAAAGCCCTGTGTTTCAACGTAATCTCCATCTTACTGGAGGGCCTGTACGCACGCATGGTACCACTGTACTGGTCGACATGTAATCCAACGTCTTCCTGCATCAATAATCTCCCCACGATCCACGTACTGCTTCTCGCGGAGTGCATCCTTCACTGGGCCAAGCAAATGGAAAGCGATCACCTAGAAAGAGAGTGTCCGCACGTTCTAACATTACAGAAAATGCAGCTGTGTGTGGCCGGTCGGCACGCGGGAGATGGAATAGGTTTGTGTGACCCTGTGACGATGATGACATACGTCTCACGACTCATCGTGCTTTGTTCTTTGCTAGGTCTCCGTAGAGGTTCTGCAAGCGCCTATGGACATCTGCACTGCTTTGTTTTTCCTCCAAAAGAAAGTTACTTAGAGCTCTCTGCTTGGAACGCACCTCCATTGTAGAGGCCATTTTGAAGGCTACGTATAGCGCCACCAACTATCGGAACTTAGTGGAACTATAGGGGACTGAAGCGGTAATATTCCACGATGTCCCACAACATATCCCGTATTTTTCAGCCTTAATTTCCCGAGAAAAAAAGTGTTGCGTAAGTTATTGAACGCCCCCTCGTATCTTCTTGAAAATGGGGAGTCGTATCCGGAACTAATAACAGGCGATAATGAAAGAAGTTATGAAACTAGTGTATGCAAGAATTTTGCAGCTCATTTATTTAATTCGTTTCCTTTCATTCAGTCTGAAGTCCGCCCCCGGTAGTTGAGTGGTCTACGCGACAGAATGTCAATCCTAAAGCCCCGGGTTCGATTCCAGGCTGGGTCGGAGATTTTTCTCCGCTCAGGGACGGGGCGTTGTGTTGTCCTAATCATCATCGTTTCATCCCCATCGACGGGCAAGTCGCCGAAGTGGCGTCAAATCGAAAGACTTGCACCAGGCGAACGGTCTACCCGACGGGAGGCCCTAGTCACACGACATTAATTCATTCAGTATGAAAAGGTTCTAAATTCTTTTCACGCAGAACGTTATTTCGGAAATATTCGCTTGCAGACTATTCATAACTGCTGGTTAGTGTATCCCATAAGCAGACCAAAACAGTTGTCGCAATCATTAGTACACTAAAATCAGTTTGTGGAAGGAGAAGGTTTGAAATGGTCTTTTAGATCAGATTATACCCTCTTACCGAAAATAGATGAAACAGAATGCCTGCGATCGTTCCTTTGAAAACGACATGCCGACTCCATTCCCCATGCTAATTTCTAATGAGACATCGGAGTGTGAGGCGTACCCAGCAGCAGAAATATTTTCGGATAAAAATTTAATAATGATGAGGAGTATACTGAAGTTTAAGAGAAACATCCAGAAGAATCAGTGTGCAAAGAAGAGGCTGACTTAGGTATTGAGGAATGATAAGATGCGTTTGAGGTTCTCTGAAGCTATACATAATGCGATAATAAATACCACACTAGGTATTACAACTGAGGAGGAATTGAAATCTCTAAAACAAATCTGAAATAAAAACTTTGTGAAATAATTTTTCTAAAACTAAGAAGTACAATATATTAGACAAACATTTGACGCACATTTGAATGATGCACGAAATCATGAACAGCAAATGAGACTTTGAGGTCTACATATCCCCCCAGATAAGTATCGTCTGGCAGTTTTTGAAATTCTAACAAAGGGGGACCACAGCATTCGGATTACGGATTTACTTCAAACTTTTTACACTTTCAGAAGAAACCGTAATGTGAACACAGTAAGGCGCGCTAAAATCGCAAGATAAATTTTATGCGTCAGTGATACCTTTGCGTTGCTGCCTTGAGCATGAGCTGGCGGCGGTCATGTGGTGAGCGTCAAAGCGCCGTATTGCGGTGGGTCGTTGGATTGAGTCCCGCACATGATTTATTTTCTTTAAACTTTTTGTGAGACTAGTCGTATTATTTCATACATGTTATTTCAAAGGTAATATGATGAAAAGCCACATGTTTACATGAACTTTTATTGGTTTTCCAATGCTATTCGATTGTCTGCTAATTTTTATTACACGAAAAATATTATATTTATAACTATGGATAAGTAAACGAGCCGGTCAGAGTGGTCGAGCTGTTCTAGGCGCTACAGTCTGGAAACCGCGCGACCGCTACGGTCACAGGTTCGAATCCTGCCTCGGGCAGGGATGTGTGTGATGTCCGTAGGTTAGTTAGGTTTAAGTAGTTCTAGGTTCTAGGGGACTGTTGACCTCAGAATTTAAGTCCCATAGTGCTCAGAGCCATTTGAACCATTTTTAAGTAAACGACCAAAGCATAAAATTTCTCTTAAAACGTGTGCCTGTCTTGATTTCCGAAATCCCTTATAACTGAAATCGGATAATGTGCCGAGAAGTGCTTCGCGGCCGGGCGCTTCGATATGCTGACACAGGCTTCAAGGACTAGGGACAGGCTTGTAAAGCTCAAGTAAAACACCGATCAACATAAAAGTGTAGATAACTTCATTCAGTAATAAATGAGTTACAATAAGTCAAAATATAAGGGTAATGAATGATTAATCATCGGATGTGCTTTAGACATTACAAGTTGCAGGACAGTGTTTTTCATCCCGAAACGGGAAACATAAATTGAAACGGCATCTACTACATCGAATAAACGTAATTTTCCTTCATGCACAAGGAATCTTCAGAGGTTCTAAGGAAAAACAAAGCTCATTAGAATTTTAAAAAATTTCACTTTCTTCTGATAATTTACGTTAATATCATTGCCAAAAATAATCAGTCTAGGATTGAATTTATTTTAATAGCATCTCTACGAGAAGAAATTTCTCTTCCGTTGTCAGTCAAGTATGAAGAAGATTGACGACGGTTGATAACGTGCTGAACTTACCTTTATAGATAAGTGTCGGATAATATCTGTTGCAGTAATAAAAATTAGTAAATGGCGAAATAACATTGGAAAAACGTTCACTCAGATACATTTGCCTTTTCATGCTATTGCCTTTCGAATGCCACATGTATGTAGTAATCTAACTAGCGGTGAGAAAAAAATAAATTAAGAACAGAAAGATGAGCGAAACTAGACCCAACGATCCGCCAATTACGGAGTTTCTCTCTCTCTCTCTCTCACTCTTTTTTTTATTTTTTATTTTTTTTTCCAGCTTGTACTCGACGATACATCAGGAGCGACGCGTAAAATTTCTCTTAGGATTATCTCGAAATCTCCTAAGTATTGCGTATTGCTACGTGCACATTATGTTGTTCTAGTGGACTACTAAAAGTGTGCCGGCCGCGGTGGTCTAGCGGTTCTAGGCGCTCAGTCAGGAATCGCGCGACTGCTACGGTCGCAGGTTCGAATCCTGCCTCAGGCATGGATGTGTGTGATGTCCTTAGGTTAGTTAGGTTTAGTTAGTTCTAAGTTCTAGGGGACCACACATGTTAAGTCCCATAGTGCTCAGAGCCATTTGAACTTTTTTACTAAAAGTGTGGAAAGGTTGAAGTAAATCCGTGATTCGTTAAACACTGATCTTTCAATTCTCAGTGGGCACTTCATTTGCGGTACACGACTTCGACCACCATTCAAAGGTGCGTCAAAAGTTTTTCTAATCTGACCACCTTCTTTCTGTAAGATAGATCATTTCACAAAAAAATGACCGTTTTTCTATTCTTGCTATTTCAAGTTCTTTATTGACTACAAAACATCACACAAATGTAATTTTTTACGCAAAATTAGTTGGATCATGCAGAGGTGAAATTTTCAACACTTTATTTACACAGCTGGCAGCAGCTGTACGTGAAATATTTCAGTTTTTCCTCAAATCACTAAGTTCTTTCTCATTATCGCGATTAATTTAAGGCAATTAAATTTGTTTTATTTTACTTAAGATAGGAAATTTGTATCCTATTTTTCGATTTCCTACACTTCATTCAGCTAAGAAAATTCGGATAAAATTTTTCCCTCAAATTACTAAGTTTTTCTTCATTATCCTGATTATTTTCAAGCATTTAAAAAGTAGATCTTATGCTGGTTAACTGGGTACTCATTTCCCACTCTTTGTTAGGATACGAAAATTCAGACAAAAACCTAATGAGTATTCTCTAGTGAGCCCTGTTATGGCTCCACTCAAACGTTTCACCAAACAGAACAATCACAAAATTTGGACACATGAACACAGATGAGAAGAAATAACTGCGAAGAAATCTTTGGTAACAGAAGAAATACTTCAGACGATAGACGAAAGAAGGAAGTACAAAAATGTACAGTGAAAGACAGGAATTCAACCGTGTAAGTAACTTAGGAATGAAAAAAAAGGGAAGTGCATGGAAGTGGAAGTGTATGAAAGTCAAAGCGATATGACTACAAGAAAAATGTGAAAAAAGCAGAAAAGAAATTATCATTGGAAGAAAAATGTCAAAACGGCCTTCGGGGAAATTAAAAGATGAGCGACACTATTAAAAGTGCAATGTGAATTCTACTGTCAAACAAGGAGAGAAGAGCAGATAGGCGCGAAGAATATATTTAAGGTCTCTATGAAGGGTAGACTAACCAAAAGATGCTACAGAAGAAGAAACAGAAGTCTTCAAGGAAGAGATAGGGGATACAGTATTAGAATCAGAATTTAAAATACCTTTGGGTGACTTAAGGCCAAATAACCCAGAAGCTATAGATAATATTGCTTCAGAATTTCTAAAATCTTCGGGGAAAGTGCCAAGAATACGTCTATTCACTTTGGTGCGTAGAATGTACGAGCCGCGCGGGATTAGCCGAGCGGTCTCAGGCGCTGCAGTCAGACTGTGCGGCGGGTCCCGGCGGAGGTTCGGATCCTCCGTCGGGCATGGGTGTGTTTGTCCTTAGGATAATTTAGGTTTAATAGTGTGTAAGCTTAGGGACTGATGACCGTAGCAGTTAAGTCCCATAATATTTCTCACACATTTGAACATTTTTTGACAATGTACGAAACCGTCAGTCTTTTGGAAGAACATCGTACACACAATTTCAAAGATACTAAGGACCGATAAATGCGACAACTATCGCACAATCAGCTTAGCAGCTCATGCATCCAAGAGTAATATACCGAAGAACGGTGAAGGATATTGTATTTTAGTCGTCATTTCCTATACCTTAAACCTATTTTGTAAGGGTTTCGAATATCTTGCACCACTTTACATTGTAGAACGCATATTCCACATTGTCTAGTCCTACGAACGTGTCTTGATTTTTCTTAAGTCTTGCTTCATCATCAATCACTACATCGGAACTGCCTCTCTGATGTCCTTACCTTTCCAAAAGCCAAAACTGACCATCGACTAATAGAACCTCAGTTTTATTTTACGTTCTTTAATATGTTTTTCTTTTCAGTAACTTGGACGCATGAGCTGCTAAGTTGATTGTCGGATAGTTGTCTCTTTTATCAGCCCTTGCTATCTTCTGGATAATGTAGATGATATTTTTCCGAGTGTCTGATGCAGTGTGTCCAGACTCACGGAATTTACACACCAATCTGAATAGACGTTCCGTTGTCACTCCCTCTCCCACCTTCCGCACCCCCCCCCCCCCCTCACCATCCCAATGATCTTAGAAATTCTGAAAAGCTATTAAGTATCCCTTCTGCCTTATGTGATCGCAAGCTTTCTAAAGCTCAACTGAATTCTTACTCTGCTATTGACCTTCATGTGTGTTCCCTGTGGACAACCATTCCTTCTTCTATCACATCATAAGACATGCTTCTAGGCCGTAAAGGCCCTCAGTGTATTCTTTTCACCTGTCTGCTCTCTCTCTCTCTCACCCTCTCTCTCTCTCTCTCTCTCTCTCTCTCTCTCTCTCTCCCTCTCGTCTGTATTCAACAGTGGAATTCTCATTGCACTCTTAATGCTGCCGTCCTTGCTTTTAATTTTACCGAAGGCTGTTTTTACTTATTTGTAATACTTCGGATTACCATTTCCTTTCTATTTTATTTACTTTTTGACTATATTTAAATGGTTCAAATGGCTCTGAGCACTATGGGACTTAACAGCTGTGGTCATCAGTCCCCTAGAACTTAGAACTACTTAAACATAACTAACCTAAGGACATCACACACATCCATGCCCGAGGCAGGATTCGAACCTGCGACCGTAGCAGTCGCGCGGTTCCGGACTGGGCGCCTAGAACCGTGAGACCACCGCGGCCGGCGACTATATTTAAATGCTTGAACGTTGTAAGTGTAGTGAAGGAAAACTTAGTGATTTGATGGAAAATTTTGTGAATTTTCTTAGATCAGCGAAGTGTGGGAAATGAACGGAAGCAAAATGACACATGGCGGACGAAGCAAGAAGTACTTAAAAAGCAGGCAAGCATTGGTAAACACGGCATTTACGACCAAAAGACGCCTTCGGAGTATCAATCGCCGGCTCTCAGTTAAGGAAGAAATGTCTGACAAAGTGCATTTTGACCGCAACAATGTGTGGCACTGAATGATGGATTGTGGGAAAGTCGGAAAGTGGAGAACAGAAGCGTTTGTGATGTGATGCCACAGAATGATGCTTAAAATCACGTGGACGTGTAGGATGCGGAATTTACTTATTCTCTGCAAAATGGGTGAAGAAAGTAACATACGAAAGACACAGTAAGTAGAGACATTAGGAAACGACATGTGTTAAGACACATGGGAATCACTTTCATGGTACTAGAAGGAGCTGAAATGGATAAAAACTATAGGGACAGACAAAGACTGGAATATATTCAACAAATAATTGAAGAGGTAGTGTGTCGGTGCTACTGTCAGAAGTAGAGCTTGGAAAAAATTGACGGCGACAGCCTGGAAAATTTAAGTCTACCTTTTTACGCATAATGTTATGCAGATCCATATACCATTTTTCTAGCGCCTTTAACACATCGTCGGTTCTCTGTATAGTTTACCATGACTTTTTTTCTTAAAATTAAATGTTAAGTACTTTTTTGTATGGTCATGATATATTTGATTCTCACGTGCCTGTTTAGTACTTCGTTGAGAATATAGTATGCTTCGCCGGAGAAATAGATGATATTTTTATTTACGCTAGACACGTTTCTCTTTTTATTCTTGAAGACATGAACAGTAGAATTCAACTGCACTATAACTGTAAACAGTCTTCTATGATTGAATACATAGGCTCATTAAAAAGCTGTGTCGATGCTAAAAACTTAAATTTCTTACACAAAATAACCTCGGGAAGCTGTCTGGACGACTATTGTTTTACGAATTATTGTTTTATAATAATGACAGTAACTAATTAGCGAAAGATACTCAGAAAACGCCAAAGAAAATTTAATCGGTTGTGGGCAGAAAAGACACACAGCGTACAGACCCGCCCTGATAGCCACTGGTTTCCGTGTGGGCAGCACCACATCACAATGAAACTTATTAAGTGAAACGTGTTACGTGAAAACCTATGAATGTTTACTGTACCTTTGCTTTAACAGCTGAAACTATAATCTGTAAAATTTATTAAATGCAAAACCATCGCCTGGATCCATATTTTGAAACTTTTGTTCAGAACCAATCTTGAACTATTAACGATTCTGCCTTGGAACTTATATATGATTGAATACATGCTCTGTCGCCTTTTTTTTTTTTTTTTTAAAAAAAAGAGAGAGAGACAGAGAGAGAGAACGCAAAATAACTACTCCTCACGGCCGTGAAATAAAAATGTTACCTGCGCGGTCGAAGATAAGCTCTGTACTGTAACGGAACCTGAAATATAAACGTCTTTATAAGATGCTGTACAATGCAACTGCGCTTAATTGTGTATTGCACATTTTTCAATATCAAACGAGGAATGAATAGCATTGACGTACGAGTCAAAATGTATTTCACCCGAACTTTTATATTGCAAGTGAGAAAGCAAATACTTGGTTAAATGGGTAGATTTACATTCTAAGTTCAAGTCTATGCCTCCTTTAGACAAATTTGTCGCTACGACCAAGTAGAAACAAGCATGGATACAGAAGCCATTCTAACAGGACATGACACATCTCCACCGAAAGATTCTTTTTTTTTGCGTGAAAGATATTCAAACTCTCAAAAGGAAGTGGATGTTACAACTTCCTGAACACATACGTAGCGAGAAACCGCTGTCGGTCCATCAACTGATGTTGCGTTACGGCGACAGCGCGTGGTCACAGTTTCAACACGTTACCACGTCCAACACACTTTCGGCAAGCAGCGGTCAGTCTACTCGAAGCACCATGTAGGAAGCAAGGGTCCGGGTGTGCGCAGAAAATTCTAAACGCCATTAATTTAGCCGAAAACCCTCTGGCGTCAGCAGTTACCAGTCAGGGCCATCGAGATACAATGGCCTCGAGCGTGCGTCACAGCACGTGACTTTTGAGGTCCTACGAGTTTCGCCGACCGTTTCCGGCCGGCAGTGACTACTATTTCAGACAAATTTAATTATTCTTAACTGTGCACTTAAATACAAGCAAGCTATCGCTGACACACGATACAATTGAGACCTTTAGTGGGTATCCTTTCATTGACATACACTGGGTGATCAAAAGTATCCTGACACCCACAAGAAACATAGGTTTTTTTCTATTAGGTGCATTGTGCTGCCACCTACTGCTAGGCACTCCATATCAGCGACCTCAGTAGTCATTAGGTATCTCGAGAGAGCAGAATGGGGCGCTCCGCGGAACTAACGGACATCAAACTTGGTCAGGTGATTGAGTGTCACTTGTGTCATACGTCTGTACGCGAGATTTCCACACTCCTAAGCATCCCTAGGTCCATTCTTTCCGATGTGACAGTGAAGTAGGAACGTGAAGGGACACGTACAGCACAAAAGCGTACAGGCCGACCTCGTCTGTTGACTGACAGAGACCGCCGACAGTTGAAGAGGATCGTAATGTGTAAGAGGCAGACACATATCCAGACCGTCACGCAGGAAATACAAACTGCATCAGGATCCACTGCAAGTACTATGACAGGCGGGAGGTGAGAGAACTTGGATTTCAAGGTCTAGCGCCTGCTCATAAACCACACATCACGCCGGTAAATGCCAAACGACACCTCGCTTGGTATAACTGCCGTAAACATTGGTCGAGTGAACAGTGTAATAACGTTGTGTGGAGTGACGAATCACGGTACACAATGTGGTGATCCGATGGCATGCTGTGGGCATGGCGAATTTCCGGCGAACGTCATCTGCCAGCGTCTGTAGTGCCAACAGCAAAATTCGGAGGCTGGTCGTGTTTGTTGTTTCGTGTGGCACTATCACAACACAGGCCTACAATGATGATTTAACCACTTGTTTGCTTCCCACTGTTGAAGAGCAATTCGGGGATGGTGATTGCATGTTTCAACACGATCGAGCACCTGTTCATAACGCATGGCCTGTGGCAGAGTGGTTACACCACTATAACATCCCTGTAATGGACTGGCCTGCACAGAGTCCTGACCTGAATCTTACAGAACAGCTTTGGGATGTCTTGGAACGCCGACTGCGTGCCAGGCCTTACCGACCGACGTCGATACATTTCCTCAGTGAAGCATTCCGTGAAGAATGGGCTGCCATTCCCCAAGAAACCTCCCAGCACCTGATTGAACGTATACCTGCGATCATGGAAGCTGTCGTCAAGGTTAAGGTTGGGCCAACACCATATTGAATTCCAGCATTACCTATGGAGCGCGCCTCGAACTTGTAGGTCATTTTCAGCTAGGTGTCCGGATACTTTTGATCGCATAGTGTATTGTTTTCCCGTGGACACTATACGTAGTTGAGAGCTCGCGATGCACGGCAGGCAAGGCCACCAGCGTGACGTCACAAGTTTGTTGCGGGACCCGAATGTCTTTTCCCGTGGGTCCTGATACCAGCGTTACCTAGACTGGTGCAGAAGTATACCCATGGAGGTAAAATAAGTGGAGATGATGCTACAGACTTACCCGTATGTTGCTTTGTAGGCGGCGCCACGTTCTTAAATGGTCCAGATGTTAGCAGACAATTGTTTACGATTTTTTCATGTTTTTCGTTTCTGTCGGGTGTGCACCACAGTGGTTTTAAACAGAAATTGTTACAGTACTTACTTGAATAATACAGAATCAGGGACGTATTTTTAAACTCTTTTCTGGGGTAAATGCATATTTGATCCAGTAATAGGACTATTTCAGCTCATTAATGTAATATTTTTTCCTTACACTTTTCGAAAAAACAAGAAAATAAGTGCGTGAGGCGGATAGGCCGCTTTTGTAATTCAACATTTCCTTAATATGGGATGACGAAACTGATGTTCGATTTATGTCCACTTCCGAAAATGCTGACTACATATTCTCCTATGTTTGGTTGGTTTCCAATATTCCCTTCTCACAGCTTTCACTCAGAGTGTTTTTTGAGTTGGACTGATAGACATCTGAAGTCGAAAGACAAAAATAAAACCACTACAACAAAACTAAACCGTGCACCAGACATTCATGTATAAGAAAGAAAATATCGCTTGAATGAGTTCACTTGCGAATGAAATCTCACTCCTTTACACGTTAGACTATAATCAGAATCATCAGTACATCCGTAATCTACATTAACATCTACTTGAATATTCCTGAATGCAAACTTAAGTGTCTGGCAGAAGGTTCTTGAATCTTGCTGTACAAGTTACGATTTCTCTTATTTTATTACTCAGATGATCGTTTTTCCTGTGTAGCCTGGAAACAATAAAATATTTTCATATTTAGAGAAGAAAGTTGAGGACTGATATTTCTGCAAAAGATCTAACTTCAACGAAAAAGTCTTTATTTTAATGATTACCATCCCAATTTGCTTACCATATCGTGACACTCTCTCCTCTATTTCCCGATAAAGCAAAACGAACTGCACTTCTTTGAACTTTTTCGATGTCCTCCATCAATCCTACCCGGTAAGGCTCTGGTAAATATCCCATACGGCACAACAACAGTCTACCGGAGGACGAAGAAGCGTAGTGTAGGTAGTTCCTTTAATAGGCATGTTGCATCTTCTAAGCGTTGTGCCAATAAAATGTAGTCTTTCGTTTGCTTTCCCCACATGTGATCGGTCCAATTTCAGTTGTTCGTATTTGGATCTCCCAGGTAGTTAGTCGAATTGACAACCTTCAAACTTGGGCGATTTATCGTGTAACCGAAATTTAACGGAGTTTTTCTTCTTTTTTTTTTATAATGACGCAAGCTCGCATTTTTGATCGAAACACTTCCAGAAGAGGCTAATGTTTCCGGTCGCAGGTTCGAATCCTGCCTCGGGCATGGATGTGTGTGATGTCCTTAGGTTAGTTAGGTTTAAGTAGTTCTAAGTTCTAGGGGACTGATGACCATAGATGTTAAGTCCCATAGTGCTCAGAGCCATTTGAACCATTTAGCTAATGTTTCTGACAACTAACATGGCGAACGCAGGCTTCAAGTTTGTGATGTTGTGACAATTTACCTTACTATTCCTCCAAATGTCAGCCACACACGTGTAATCAGGCATAAGGCTTTTCTCTCGAGTTAGCAGACGACATCTAATGCCGTTGTGGCAAAGATATAAACATAACGAAAGCTACAGCCACTTCTCAACAATAGCGGTACGCTTCCCAGTCACCATGTAACATTCTGCGTAGTGTCTGTTTGTTCTATATCGTGTCTCCCTACCACTTTCGCGCAACGACGCTCTGAGGGTGTTTTTTAGGGAATTGACTAGTTTGAACCTGGGACCTGTTGCTGGTAAGGAGACGCCAGACCACACATGACATGTAGAATTCAGAAGAGTTCAGTGAGACTAGCGATGATATAACCAAATACTTAATGATTTCAGCGTCAGCTCCACTGCACTCCCTGTAAAAGGATCTTTATACTAACTAAATTTAGTGGAAGGGGTTCAAGGCTTTCCTATTTTTAGTTAGCTGGTAAAATAACGTCGAAAAAGCAGTTAAGTTTACCATTGGAAATTTTATTCCACTCACAAAACATCGTTTATAAATTGCACTATTGATAAAAGGAAATGTTTTAATACAGGATGGTAAAAACCAACTGCGTTCAACAAAAATGTGAACGAATATTCCCTGAATGGGTTTCCAAGTTCTACAATGGATCGAAGGATGACCTATGCCATATCACATCTATAATCTAGGTCTAAATTAAGTTTCACAAAAGAGAAAACTATCAAAATGGTCTACAGTGGCCCTCAATTATCTTTAATTACTTATCTAACTTGTCGTAAATTAAAGTGGCTGATGTGGCTTCTCAATAACTATATAACAGAAAAATCATCGCGTTCCAGATTTTTACTTCAAGTGGCAAATGTGAACACCATGAGCTTTAATTGACGATCGACACTAGTATTACGCAAAAAAGGGGTGTAACAGATGAGACTTCTGCAGTTCTGAGTGAAGCTTTATGCGCTGTTACGCGGCATTGCGTGCGCTCATTACCTTGTCGGTGTTCGTCGGGGGGCGGCGGCCAGCACAGCTCCGCTCACCTCGCCGTCTCGGAAGCAACTCTCTCCTAAATTCTCCTTACTACAATTTACCGAAGTTGGTTTAAAAAAAAACTATCTGGCTGTGTTTTCATCTGACCAATCAGGGTCTCAATGTTAACCTTAAGCTCCGCCTATAAAATTCTGTCTATCCAATGAGAAATGTTATACTTTTCATGGTGGGGCAATGTTTTTAAAGTTTGCAACGTAACAGAGACGCGAAAAAGTCTCACGATAAAACTTGCAGCTGGTGTGGTCCTTTTAATGTTATCGTAAGATCTATACTGTTCTTCTGGAGGGCTCTACCTTTTAACATGGGCTGGGGGGTGGTCCTGACGTAACAGAGACGCGAAAAAGTCTCACGCTAAAACATGCGGCTGGGGTGGCCATTTTTGTGTTATCGTAAGATCTATACTGTTCTTCTGGAGGGCTCTAGCTTTTAAATGGGCTGGGGGTGGTCCTGACGTAACAGAGACGCGAAAAAGTCTCACGCTAAAACTTGCGGCTGTGGTGTGGTTCTAGAGGTTAGCTGGCGACGTGGGTGTCCGTCCCTTATCGTAGGGCCTTCAGCTTAACACGGTTCTGCTCTCGGCTTCAGTTCTCGTTTCTCCCCTCGGAACTGCGTCTGTCTCACGGTGGGAAGGTACGACATGCATTTAGGCATTCTTGTGTTAGTCTGTGGTATTCCATTTGCTCACTCGTTACTCGTATTACTTTGGTTAATTTAATGTCACTATTTATTCGGAGCTATGTGACATACTACAGGATTTGCTTATCATGTCAGGGTTTTCATGGAAGGTGTTGGATTTGCCTGACACCTTACAACCAATGTGCGGTAATAAAATGTCAACATACATTACAGTTAATGCAGAGGACTGCCGCCCCTCCTCCTCACTTAGATGGGATGATGGTTAGCACACTGGACTCGGATTCGGGAGGCCAATGGATCGAATCTCGAGATGGTTCCTCTGAAAGAGGCATGGTCGAATGGCTTTCCCCATTTCTTAACAACGCCATTATCGAAGGGACGGGCTTTTTTCTTGCTTCTTTCCTCTCTATTCCTAACATCCGGTCATTTGACGAAGTTTATTTACGCTCGTTTTACGGGATTATAAGAGCAGAAGTGGAAAGTTAAAGTTGGATTTCCCAACTGTATTGCATAACTTGATGAAGGGCACCTGTAGCCATGGCCGAAACGTTCGTACATCATTTGAAAACTGTAATATTACCACCTTGAGTTGCTGGTAAAATACTTTATTGATACCATCAGTTTCTGTCGTCTGATCATCATCAAGTTCTCACATAAAAGAATTGACAGCATCATGTAAGGCTAAATATAAAATCGTTATCGCAAGAATAAAACCATGAATGGTACACTGCTATCATATAGTAATATAACCTAAGTCGTCAGTCTATAAAAACGGTGTTAAGAAGTGCACTTACATATATGTTAAAACAGTAATTGGCGTTATCGCTGTGAACTTTTATGTGAGAACCTGATGTTGGTCAGATGACTGAAACTAGTTGTATTACCAGCAGCTCCAGGCGATAATATGACATTCTTCACATATATTGGAGTTGGGGGACACCAATTTAAAAAATATGTTGGTACATCATTTGACATGATGCGGTCTGCAAACGGGAAGATTTTATGTAAACTGACTCCAGCCGCGAAAACCTACCAATTTGCAAGTGATGAAAAGTTGTTGTTTCAGACACAGAGTTACAGATGTAGTGTTGCATAATATATTTCTCTTTTCAGAGTTTCATATTCTTTACCGGGTGTCTCTCCTAAGAGTCATCAGTCGTATTTTCTCTGGTGTTCCGGTAGATATTTGCAGTTTCGTTTTTGCACTGTGTAGCTGGAGTCCGGCCAAACAATTCCTAATCGTCATGTCTTTCATGCGACGTCCATTGTCAACAGAAAGCTTCAGATCGTTTCCCATTATTAAAAAAAATTATTCTTAAATGGAGATTTTATGTGCCCATTCGACAGAGCACTCTTAAATTAGTCTAGTCCGATATCCGTTTTATCGAAATGTATTAACAGGGACAGTAAAAAACGGAGGAGAAACAACAATCCAGAAGGGACTCAGTATGGTGCATGCTTGTCGATAGCAGTCGGCACGAGCCAGGGCAGTGTTGCGACTGGCCGAGTACTGGTTGTACTTCCAATTTTACTGTCTCTGTTAATACATACCGATGAAAGGAATGTCGCAATAGAGTAATCTGAGGCCGCTCTATCGAATGGGGACGCAAACTTCCGCATTAAAAATCATTTCGTCTGCAACGGGAGACCAACAGACGCTTTCAGTCGATACTGGGTTTCACATGAAAGATTTGATGAGGAATATTTGCTTGGGCTGACTCCAGCTAAAAGTAATAGCAAACATCTTCTAAAGCACAAGGGAAAATGTGCCTGACGACTCTTAGTACGAACACCCTTTGTAGCACTTACGTTAGGACTGAAGAAAAGTGTGTGAAATCTTATGGGACTGCTAAGGTCATCAGTCCCTAAGCTTACACACTACTTAACCTAAATTATCCTATGGACAAACACACACAGCCATGCCCGAGGGAGGACTCGAACCTCCGCCGGGATCAACCGCACAGTCCATGACTGCAGCGCCTTAGACCGCTCGGCTAATCCTGCGCGACGTTAGGACTGAAAGTTAGTAAACATATCAGATGAAAGTAAGGAAGTTGAACACCACATTGATATCGGTGTCATTACAGAGAGAAGTCTAGGTCAGGAGATTTAGGCGGAAAGAAGGAACTGCCTCTCATCCGCTAGGGAAGTCCATTCAACTCAAATTTCAGCCCGGGCACTGTGCCACAACACTCCGTTATATCTTGTAGAAACACAAAACAGAAATTGCATTTCGCGCTGATTAAAGCTATTGACGTTTCACTAAGTTAGTACAATTACGGACACCACAGGACGCATGGTAAGCCTTCTGACGTGTTTGAGGGCGCTCTCAGCCATCCTTCGCCGTTCATCTGTACACTCAGCAAATTCGTTCACTTCTTTAGACGCGGTATGTGAATCAGCCGGACGGAACGCACTGCGCCTGGCGGTTCCGCCGCTCCTGGGCGCACTTAACAGCGAAAAGCTCTCGCCACCATACGTCACTCAGGCGGGGCACACTCGCCGTATCGGTCGCAGCCACCCACCGCCAGCCACTGGCCGTGGCGGCGGCTTGAGCCTCGGAAGCCGTAACAGTGGCCGCCCGGTCGAAGCGATTGCAGTTTTGACGGTTTCACGTGTCTTGTAACACTATCCTAGAAACAGATACCACCACTCTAGCTGCGAGGCTGCCCAGTTCCCGTTCCCCGTTGAGAAACTTCCCGTTAATTACCGCTTCTCTATTATGTAGGTCATTTCGAACAAGGTAAGCATTACATACACATCCATATCCCGTGAGGACCGTACGGTGAGTTGCGGACGTTACGGAATACCACTGCTAGTCATTTCCTGTTCTATTTCACTAGCGAATAAAATGAGGAAAGAACGACTGTCTAAATGCTCCGTGCTAGCCCTAATTCCTTGCAGCTCTTAGACGAAATGTTGGTGGCAGTAGAATCGTTCTGCAGTCAGTTTCAAATGCCGGTTCTCTAAATTTTCTGAACACTGGTCCTTGAAGAGAATGTCACATTCCCTCCACGGATTCTCTTTTGGTTCCCGAAACATCTCCGTAACACTTGTGTGCTGTTCGAACCTAACGGCAACATAAGTCCCAGCCCGCCTCTGAATTGCTTCTGTATCTTCCTGTAATCCGGCGTGGTACATTTCCAAACAAGTAGTACTCAAGTATATGTTGCACTAGCGTCCTATAAACAGTCTTCTTTACAGATGAAGCCGGCCGGGTGGCCCAGCGGTTCTAGGCGCTACAGTCGCAGGTTCGAATCCTGCCTCGGGCATGGATGTCTGTGATGTCCTTAGGTTAGTTAGGTTTAAGTAGTTCTAAGTTCTAGGGGACTGATGACCTCCGAAGTTAAGTCTCATAGTGCTCAGAGCCATTTGAACCATTTACAGATGAAACACTCATCCTCAAAATTTTCCTAAGAAATCAAAGTCGATCATTCGCGTTCCCTTGCTCCTTCTATTTCATATCACTTCGCAGCGTTACGCTCAGATATTTAAACGATGTGGGTGTGTCAAGCAGGACACTACTAATGCTGTAACCGGAACATTACGGATTTGTTTTTCCTGTTACGTTCTTTTTTTCTATATAAAGTAGGCAGGTGGTGACAGATGTGAATATTACCGAATATTCAGTTTAATAAGCCACGATTGCAAAATACTGATCCGAATTGTTTACAGATAAAGAAAAAAAGTGGTAGAAGCCGACCTCGTGATTGATCAATTTGGGTTCGAAATAAATCATGGAAAACCCGAGGTGGTATTGATCTTACGACATATGTTAGAAGAAATCCTGAAGCAAGGCACACTTACGTTCATAACATTCTTTTAGTTTATATCAATCTTTTGACAATGTTGACTGGACTACCTTCTTTAAAACTGAGAACGTAGCATGGATATAAACCAGGGAGCCAAAGTGTATTTGTAGGTGGTACAGAAGTCAGACTGTAGCTATAAGAGATGAAGGACATGGAAGGGAGTGAGACAACGTTTTTGTCTGTCCGTGAAGTTATTCAATCTGTCCATTGAGTAAGCAGTAAAGGAAAACAAAGAGAAATTTGAAAAGAGAATTAAAGTTCGGAGACAAAAAATAATAACAATTAGCTTTGCCCACTACAGAGGAGTTTTTTTTTTTCAAAGACGGCAAATGGCTTAGAAGATTAGTTTAACGGAATAAACGGTGTGTTGGAAGGAGGTTGTAAGACCATCAACAAAACTTAAACAATAGTAATGGAATGCAATCGATGATGCTGAAGTAATTACATTAGGAAATGAAACGCCAGAAATAGTCGATGCTGTTTGCTGTTTGGGCAGAAAAATAACTGCCGATGGCGGAAGTAGAAAGACTATAAAATACAAACTGCCAACAATAGGAAAATTTCTGAAATAGAGAGATTTGTTAACTTCGAATGTAAATTTAAGCGTTGTGTGGAAGTGAGACTGAACGATAAACAGTGCAGAGAAGAAAATAGAAACTTTTGAAATGTGATGCTACAACAGGACACTGAAGATTAAGTGTATAGATCGAATAACTTGTTAAAAGATACTAAATCGAACTGCGGAGAAAAGAAATTAATGGCACAACTTAATTAAAAGGAGAAATTACTTGATAAGACACTGAGGCGCCAAGGAGTCGCCAGTTTTGTAATGTAAGTGTGGGCGGTAAAAATTGTAGAGGAAGACCAAGGCTTGGGTAAATAGTCATATTCAGCTGGATGAAGATGCAGTAGCTATGTTGAGATGGAGAAACTAACATGGAGCTCTATATCGAACGAGTCTTCGAAAGGAAGGTTACATGTACTCGTATATAAGCGTCAGTCCATCCTCCATCTCTTCCTACATTGTGCCGAACGTTTCATGTCTGTTTGTCTAATGCAGCTCGATAATCTGTTTCACATATTTTAAAGTTACTGTCCCCCTAGAATACGTTTTCTCTATTGCTTTGTCTTGCGCCAATTTGATGGACGCTGAAATATTTCCGTCTAATCTGTTTCCAACTTTTTGTAAAGGCCTTCCACTTCTTATTCCTCCTGTTTCTTCTAGCATAGAGCGACCAACAGAATGTTTTCATGCTTCAGTAGTCATAATTATACGCATCCATTTACATGTGACCAAGTTCTTCTAATGTATGTTATATTCCCATATACGGGTTTCCCCAGACTTCCAGTTTCAGAAACTTCTCGGTAATGTGTTTCAGTTACCACATTAGTATATAACTAGCATAATTTGTTTACCAGAGAACACAGTTTTTCAAGTTCGATTTTCTGTTTCTTAAACAATTTTTAAGTGTTTCAATTGATTATTCCCTTTTTCATACATCTCATCTACTTAGAATTTTGTGCTTCGTAATTATACACGCCATTCGACATGGGAAATCACCGCTGGGCTATGTCACCCAGCACATACTCAGGTGTTGATCGGAGTTGGAACGGCGATTCGAACTGCCATTGAAGGCTACACATATTGTGCCACTCGGCAGCTACCAGATGTATAAGCACGAAGTATAAATGACCTATGAATAAAAACTTCCTTTTGTAACGAGAAGAATGAATTTTTGATTAGTGAGATGTATTACATACAACTCCAACAAGGATGTGCCAAACTCTGCAGAAATCTTCTCCATCTCATGTTAATAATTGTAACAAATAAACAAAACAACAGAGCTATATTTTACATCTTCTTTCCAATATGGTTTTGTTTTGAGAAAACATTTATCTCATTTATAGATTTTTGTTAAATGTCTTCATTAACGAAGAATGGGCCTTTCTCATCTGTTGTTGTTGTGGTGGTGGTGGTGGTCTTCAGCCCAAAGAATGGTTTGATGCAGTTCTCCATCCCACTCTATCCTGTCCAAACCCCTTCACGTGCGAGTACCGACTGCAACTTACATCCTCCTGAATCTGCTTAGTGTATTCATCTCTTGGTCTCCCTCTACGATTTTTACCCTCCACGCTTCCCTCCAGTACTAAATTGGTGATACCTTGATGCATAATAACGTGTCCTACCAACCAATCCCTTCTTCTAGTCAAGTTGTACTACAAATTCCTCTTCTCCCCAATTCTATTCAGTATCTTCTCGCTAGTCAAGTGATATACACACCTACATCTACATGTACGTGATTACTCTGCTATTCACAGTAAAGTGCCTGGCCGAGGTTTCAATGAACCACCTTCATGCTGTCTCTCTACCGTTCCACTCTCGAACGGCAGCCGGGAAAAATGAGCACTTAAATTATTCTGTGCGAGCCCTGATTTATTTTATCGTGATGATCATTTCTCCCTATGTAGGTGGGTGCCAACAGAATGTTTTCGCAATCGGAGGAGAAAACTGTTGACTGACATTTCATGAGAAGATCCCATCGTAACGAAAAACGCCTTTCTTTTAATGATTGCCACTCCAATTCACGTATCATGTCTGTGACACTATCTCCCCTATTTCGCTATAATACAAAACGAGCTGCCCTTTTCTGTGCTTTTTCGATGTCATCCGTCAATCCCACCTGATGCGGATCCCACACAGCACAGCAATACTCCAGAATGGGGTGGACAAGCATAGCGTAAGCAGTCTCTTTGGTAGACCTGTTGCACCTTCTAAGCGTTCTGCCAATGAATCGCAGTCTTTGGTTTGCTCTACACACAATATTATCTATGTGATCGTTCCAGTTTAGGTTATTTGCAATTGTGATCCTTAAGTACTTAGTTGAATTTACAGCCCTCGGATTTGTGTGACTTATCGCATAACCGAAATTTAGTACTCATGTGAATAACTTCACACTTATCTTTATTCAGGGTCAGTTGCCACTTTTCGCACCATACAGATACCTTATCTAAATCATTTTGCAAATCGTTTTGATCATCAGATGACTTAACAAGACGGTATATGATAGAATCATCTGCAGATAATGAAAGCCGGCTACTTAGGTTATCTCCTATGTCGTTAATATAGATCAGGAACAATATTGGGCCTATAACACTTCCTTGGGGAACGCCGGATATTACTTCTGTTTTACTCGATGACTTTCCGTCTATTACTATGAACTGTGACCTTTCTGACAGGAAATCACGAATGCAGTAGCACAACTGAGGCGATACTCCGTAGGCACGCAGTTTGGTCAGAAGACGCTTGTGAGGAAAGGTGTCGAAAGCCTTCTGGAAATCTAAAAATATGGAATCAATTTGACATCCCCTGTCGATAGCACTTACTACTTCATGAGTATAAAGAGCTAGTTGTGTTTCACAAGATCGATATTTTCTGAATCCGTGCTGACTATATGTCAATAAATCGTTTTCTTCCTACTTCCCTTTTTGGGTATTGGTGTGACTTGAGCAATTTTCCAGTATTTAGGTGTGGATCTTTCTGTAAGCGAATGGTTGTACACTACTGGCCATTAAATTTGCTACACCACGAAGATGACGTGCTCCAGATGCGAAATTTAACCGACATGAAGAAGATACTGTGATATGCAAATGATCAGCTTTTCAGAGAATTCACCCAAGTTTGGCGCCGGTGGCGACACCTACAACGTGCTGACATGAGGAAAGTTTCCAACCGATTTCTCATACACAACCAGCAGTTGACCGACGTTGCCTGGTGGAACGTTGTTGTGCTGCCTCGTGTAAGGAGGAGAAATGCGTACCATCACGTTTCCGACTATGATAAAGGTCGGATTGTAGCCTATCGCGACTGCGGTTTACCATATCGTGACATTGCTGCTTGCGTTGGTCGAGATCCAATGACTGTTAGCAGAATATGGAGTCGGTGGGTTCATGAGGGTAATATGGAACGCCGTGCTGGATCCCATCGGCCTCGTATCTCTAGCAGTCGAGATGACAGGCATCTGATCCGCATGGCTGTAGCGGATCGTGCAGCCACGTCTCGATCCCTGAGTCAACAGATGGGGACGTTTGTAAGACATCTGCACGAACAGTTCGACGACGTTTGCAGCAGCATGGACTATCAGTTCGGAGACCATGGCTGCAGTTACCCTTGACATTGTATCACAGAGAGGAGCGCCTGAGATGATGTACTCAACGACGAACCTGGGTGCACGAATGGCAAAACGTCAATTTTTCGGATGAATCCAGGTTCTGTTAACAGCATCATGACGGTCGCATCCGTGTTTGGCGACATCGCGGTGAACGCAGATTGCAAGCGTGTATTTGTTATTGCCATACTGGCGTATCACCAGGCGTGATGGTGTGGGGTGTCATTGGTTACATGTCTCGGTCACCACTTGTTCGCAATGACCGCACTTTGAACTGTGGACGTTACATTTCAGATGTGTTACGACCCGAGGCTCTACGCTTCATTCGATTCCTGCTAAACCCTACATTTCAGCAGGATAATGCACGCCCGCATGTTGCAGGTCCTGTACGGACCTTTGTGGGTACAGAAAAAGTTCGACTGCTGCCCTTGCCAGCACATTCTCCAGATCTCTCACTAATTGAAAGCGTCTGGTCAATGGTGGCCGAGCAACTGCCTCGTCACAATACGCCACTCACTACTCTTGATCTACTGTGGTATCGTGTTGAAGCTGCATGGGCAGCTGTACCTGTACACGCCATCCAAGCTCTGTTTGACTAAATGCTCAGGCGTATCAATGCCGTTATTACGGCCAGAGGTGGTTGTTCAGGGTACAGATGTCTCAGGATCTATGCACCCAAATTGCGTGAAAATGTAATCACATGTCAGTTGTAGTATAATATATTTGTCCAATGAATACCCGTTTATCATCTGCATTGTTCTTGGTGTAGCAATTTTAATGGCCAGTAGTGTATATAGTTGCTTAATATGGAGCTATTTTATCAGTATACCTGACTGGTGTATAGTCTGGACCGGATGACTAGCCTTTATTAAGAGATTTAAGCTACCCTGTTACACCGAGGATATCTACTTCTATGTTTCTCATCTTGGCAGTTGATCTTGATTGGAATTCAGGAATATTTACTTCGTCTTCTTTGGTGAAGGAGTTTCGGAAAAACGTGTTTAATAACTCTCCTTTAGTGACTTTACCGTTGTTATCGATCAGTGAAGGTATTGATTGCTTCTTGCCACTGGTGTGCTTTATGTATGAACAGAATCTCTTTGGGTTTTCTGCCAGATTTCGAGACAGAATTTCGTTGTGGAAATTATTAATGGCATCTCGCATTGAAGTACGCGCTATATTTCGAACTTCTGTAATACTTTGCCAATCTTGGGGATTTGGCGTTCTTTTAAATTTGGCGTGCTTTTTTCGTTGCTTTTGCAACAACGATCTGACCAGTTTTGTGTACCATGGGGGAACAGTATCATCACTTATTAATTTATGTGGTATATAAATCTCAATTGCTGTTGATACTATCTCTTTGAAAACATTCCACAACTTTTCTACACTTGCTTGGTCAGATCGCAAGGAGTGAAGACTGTCTCTTAAAAAGTCGTTAAGAGCATTCTTATCAGCTTTTTTCAAATAGATATTCTTTGCGTTTCTTTTGTGATGGTTGCAGGTGTTACGGTATTCAGCCTAGCAGCATCTACCTTGTGGTCTCTAATCCCTGTATTCGTCATAACACTCACTATTTGTCCAGCATTATTTGTTGTTAATCTTCAGTATTATTTGGCAGCACCACATTTCAAAAGCTTCTATCGGCTTATTGTCTAAACTGTTTATCGTCCATGTTTCAAATCCATACATGGCTACACCCCACACTTCACACTTTCAGAAAAGACTTCGTGATACTTAAATCTATCCTCGATGTTGACAAATTTCTATTTTTCGAAACGATTTCATTCCCACCACCAGACTACATTTTTTATCCTCTGTACTTCGAGCATCCTCACTTATTTTGCTGACCTAATAGCAAAATTCATCTACTACGTTACGTCTCTCATTTCCTAATCTAATTCTGTCAGCATCACCTGATTTAATTCGACTAATTCAATTATCCTCGTTTTGATTTTGTTGATGTTAATCTTGTATACATCTTTCAGGACACTGTCCATTCGATTCAACTGTTCTTCCAAGTCCTTAGCTGTCTCTGACAGAATTATGTCATCGGCAAATCTCAAGATTTTTATTTCTTCTCCTTGGATTTTGATTCCTACTCCAAATCTTTCGTTGGTTTTCTGTAGTGGTTGTTCAGTGTACAGGCTGAATAACATTGGGGGTAGTCTACAACCCTGTCTCACTCCCTTCCTAACCACTGCTTCCCTTTCATGCCCCTCGACTCTTATAAATAGCCTTTCGCTCCCTGTATTTTACCCCTGCCACCTTCAGAATTTGAAAGACAGTGTTCCAGTCAACATTGTCAAAAACTTTCTCTAAGTCTAGAAAAGCTAGAAACGTTGGTTTGCCTTTCCTTAATCCACTTTCTAAGATAAGTCGTAGGGTCAGTATTGCATCGCGTGTTCCTACATTTCTACGAAATCCAAATTGATCGTCCCCGAGATCAGCTTCCATTAGTTTTTCCATTCGTCTGTAAGGAATTCGTGCTAGTATTTTGCAACCGTGACTTATTAAACTGATAATTCGGTAATTTTAACACTTGTCAGTACCTGCTTTTTTGGAATCGGAATTATTATATTCTTCGTGAAGTCTAATAGCATTTCGCCTGTCTCATACATCTTTCCCACCAGATAGAAGGGTTTGGTCACGGCTGGCTTTCCCAAGGCTGTCAGTAGTACTGACGAAATGTTGTCTACTCCCGGGGCCTTGTTTCGGCTCAGGGCTTTCAGTGCTCTATCAAACTCTTCACGCACTATCATATCTCCATCTTATCTTCGTCTACGTCCTCTCCCATTTCCATAATATTTTCCTCAAAAACATCGCCCTTGTATAGACCCTCTATATAGTCCTCCCACCTTTCAGCTTTCCCTTCTTTGCTTAGAACTGGGTTTCCACTTGAGCTCTTGATATTCATACAAGTGGTTCTCTTTTCTACAAAGGTCTCCTTAATTTTCCTGTAGGGGGTATCTATCGTACCGCTAGTGATATATGCTTCTGCATCCTTAAATTTGTTTTCTAGCTATTCCCGCTTAGCCGTTTTGCACTTCCTGTCGATTTCATTTTTAAGACGTTTGTATTCCTTTTTGCCTGCTACATTTACTGCTTTTTGATATTTTCTTCTTTCATCAATTAAATTCAATATCTCTTGTGTTACCGAAGGACTTCTATTAGCTATCGTCTTTTTACCTACTTGATCCTCAGCTGCCTTCACTATTTCATCTCTCAAAGCTACCCATGCTTCTTCTTTCTCATCGATAAAATGCAAATAGTTTTCCATAGGCGGCTTTCCATTGCAGGTCTTCAATATCATTTTACAAAAGCTAAATTTATAAATCAGAAACTTTTTTTACTGGTCTAATATTCCGTTTGCCTGGTACAGGATTACTGCGCTTAGATTTCCACGTGTAAACGTTGCAGTACTTTATAATGAAAAACATTTCTGAATAACACATTTTATTTAGGTGCACGAAATCACTAACGTCGAAATAATAATAAATATATTTTAGAGTATCCGCTGTCAATCACAAATTGCGAATATGTTTCTTAGATTTTAACTGATGCTTCACAGTTCTGAATGAAGTCACTAATCATCAGTCCAATATGATAATATTTTCGTATTTAATTTCTGTAATCACCCGGTAATGAAGTTCTCCACGTGCAGAAAAATGAATAAACAAACATCTAAGTTAAGTACTATCAAACTGTGTCTGCTAACGGTTACTGAAAGCATATTTGTTAACTGGAGCAAGTTATTGTCAAAAATCGGCTAGTTTGGCTACAGAGGACATTATAAGGCTGGGAGGAAAAATTCTCTTTGGTGATGACTGCAACGTTATGGTCACTCTTAAAAAAAAAAGAAAAGAAACAGAAGGGTAAGTGAAACCATCAATGGTATAACAATCAGACTTACGTGATAAATTAGCTCTGAACACAAAAAATTCATGAAGTAAACATGAAGAGCACAAACTACTGTCACATTGAACATATATGGTAAATCTGTAGACTGTATAGTAGACATGCAATTTTTACAAATAAATATTGATTGTCAGTTTACAAAAGATACTGACATGCACGATGACATCACCGTATTATGGTGATAGGGTGCTATCATGAGTATTTAACAATTAAAGACAACTGAAACACACACGTAACATTATGATATATGTTTACAACGTAACGTTTTTCTTTATAGAAAAATCGTACATCCGAGTTCTGTAGCGCATGGCACTAATACCTCACCATCTTTCATAGCTTTCTACATCTCACTCGTAATGGGGGATCCTGACCCAGTTTTTCAATGGGGCAGAAGGGGGTCTACCGATATCTAACAGAGGTGTGGCAGTACAGTCGTGGTCATGAAGACACCTACAAGCGTGCGTGCATATGTGTGTGTGTGTGTGTGTGTGTGTGTGTGTGTGTGTGTGTGTGTGTATGTGTGTGCGTATGTGTCTGTGTGTGCGTGTGTGTGCATGCGCATCAGTAAGTGCTGAGAGACTGAATCAACAGTGTATAACTAATTTTCGTGTTACCGAGATGACTTGTTTCAAGCACGAACAAACAATATAATATTTTGCATTAAATATAAATCGACGCACGCCCTAGATTCGGGATGATCTCTTCCGTCCTACTGATTTAGATTTTCTGCTTTTTATGAGTCGCTTCATGGAAATGATGGACTGTCTCATTCCATATGGTCATGGCTGAGCATTCTTCTTTTCTTCGTTAAACATACTTGTACACATTTGTATGTCTGTGTATCTGATTTATATTTTTTCTTTTAAAATTATGTCAGACCGAATGAATCGCTGATGAACACTATACTAGCAAATTGTTTTATTAGATATTACAGCCACCTAGCGAGATCTCTTATCCCTGGTTAAGTGATAAGACAATCAAAATTAATTTCTTTTCAGATATCGTATTCTCGTGATTCTAAAAATTTTCTTGTCATACAACCATAAACATTTTACGCGTGTATCACACGACAGGAAGGGCATCGTAACTTTGTATTGTAGAAGTTTCAACTGTATCTGTACTTTCGATACTGAGAATTAGACTGATTTGGGCCGTAACTTGTTTTATTCCACTACTCCAATTTTTTTGTTTACTGATTGATTTTTTTCGTGGCTCACGTCCTGGTAATTGTTTTTCCGTCAGGTGCTGACGATCAATAACTGAATAAAATTTTTTCGGTTTTCAATCCGCGTCAATTGGAATAAAATTCTAAAGCTTTCAAGGGCTATCTCTGCCATTGTCGTCAGGAGTAAAACCACTGACTGCCGAGACTTTTATTTGTGGTATGTTGCAGTGCCGCATCACTTGTTTACAGCGGTATATCTGTCATAGTGTACGAGTAAAATCTTCCTGTCTTACAGTGACCGTATTACAATGGCATCATTGTACTGCACGTCGAAGGTGCGGCGGTGGGACTTGAAGCCCCACATATACACATAATCTTACTTTGGGTTACACCATGTTGGGGGGGGGGGGGGGGCACTTTTCCTGGAACCTGTACTAGGGTTGGTCTCAGTATCCAGTAGAACTCGGTCTTAGAAATCTGGTGTACGCTCATTCCACCACCTCTCTTCAGGTTTATCTACCTGATAGGACCCGAGAGTACACAAAAGCCCGTACAAGGGTTGAAATATTGCGTGGTTGTTTAGGTATAGGCATGCTGCCTCTCGACCGTTTCCATGTGCTTGGCTACAGACGGACAGGACTCTGTCCCTGTAGTTTGTCGGTATTATTAATGTCCACCCTGTACAAGCATTATTGCGGCTTCTGGCATCAATCAGAGAGGGCCGAAACAATATATGCGCGGAAGGTGAGTCGGGCAATTCGAAGCAGCTCCTGCAACCGCGGGATCGCGAAACGTCAGATGCCGAGAGGGGCCAGCACCATGTTATAAGCTACTGATCCTGCCTCCCTACAGGCGACGAGCATACGTCTCTGATTCCTTCCGATATCAAAGACCGCCCCCACGCCCTAGTAAAAGTGTACTCCTGGTCTTTGTTAAACTTGTTGGTGTTCATCCTAATCTCAGCCGCCTCCTTTATAATAGAATCGAAATATCTTCACGCATGAGCCAAGACTCTCGTGTTTTCTGACTGTATTTTGTGCCCATTTTCCAGGCAGTGCCACACACACAGGGCACATGAGGAACTATATCCTCTTTTACTGGGCGCTGCTTATATCCAATGACATGTGCGGTTGAATAGAAAGTTTTCTAACAGGCAGGGAGCAGTATGTCGTCACGAACGGGATAACTTCAACAGAAACCAGAGTACCTTCAGGTGTGCCCCAGGGCAGCGTAATAGGTCCTCTGCTTTTTACGATTTACATAAACGATCTGGTTGATGGTCTTGACAGCGGCCATAGACTGTTTGCCGATGATGCTGTAGTCTACAGGAAAGTAGTAACACACGAAAGTTGTAAACAAATCACTGAGGATTTGAAGAAAATAAATGCGTGTTGTAATGACTGGCAGTTATCTCTCCATATTAGTAAGTGTAAACTACTGCGTATAACAAGGCGAAAATCCCCATTAATGTACAGGTACAAAATAAATGATCAGTCTTTGGAAGCGGTAATATCAGTCAAGAATCTGGATGTGACTATTCGAAATGGTCTCAAATGGAACGATCAGATTACACAAGTAACGGGTAAGGCGAACTCTAGATTGCGGTTTATTGGTAGAATCCTGAAGCGATGCAGTCCTTCAACAAAGGAAATAGCTTACAATACGTTAGTTCATCCAGTCTTATTGTTCGTCAGTATGGGACCCTTACCAGTTGGGTCTGATTCAAGAGATTGAGAAGGTCCAAAGAAGAGCGGCAAGATCAGTCACTGGTACATTTAGCCACCGCGAAAGCGTTACAAATCTCATAGAAAGTTTGAAGTGGGACACACTTGCAGATAGACGACGCGCTAAACGGAAGGGGCTGCTCACTAAATTCCGAAATCCAATCTTCACCGAGGATGCAGAGCATATATTATTACCACCAACTTTCAAATCGCGTAATGATCATCATTCAAATATAAGGGAAATAAGAGCTCGTACTAAGGCGTTCAGACAGTCGTTCTCCCCTCGGGCGATCCGCGAGTGGAACAGAGGAGGGAAATTTGACTTTTGGCGCGAATTGTGTCCTCTGCCACACACCGCTTGGTGGCTAGCGGAGTATATATGTAGATGTTGATGTATCCTAAGGCCGGACCGGAACACTGGTCTCAGGCAGTGGCTCTGCAGCATACGTCGTAAGTCGTAACTTGCTGCTCGTTGCTCCACGGTATGGCAGAAAAGCAGCCGGTTTGGACACATCGCCGATTCACAAGGCGTCCTTCTTCGGTGGCACCTGAAAGCCTTTGCAATCTTTCTTATTGTAACTGTTCTTTCTGAAAGTGTGCATTACAGACTGTAGGTGGTCTTTGTCAGAAAAAACGTTTGGTCTGTGTACTACCGTGTTCAGATGAACAATATGGTGGTGAAAAATATGGGCGGTCAAGTATCTATCAGTGTACGTCGGTTTCCTGTACGCTGAACGACCAAGCCGAATTCCAGCCTTCCGCTCAACTGAAACGTAGAAAGAACGATAGCTTGCCATCCTTCTCCATCTCGGTGGTAAATTTATATGAGTTATACAAGTGGAAAACCGTGCCAACCCGGAAGTCTGTGGTTTTACTCCTGACTACGATGGCGTAGATAGCCTCGAAAGCTCTAGAACTTTATTCGCATTAACGAGGCCTGAAAACCGAGAGGATTTTATCCAGACATACCGCCGTGGAAGACTCCGGGGACACAGAACAGTAACTACTATACGATGCTGGAAAAGTCTAAGGACTTTCACATTAGTTCCAGTTTTCATCCGATACGCGTTTTTCTGAGCATTCTGTAGTCTATGTATGTGTTACAGCAACTGTTGCAAGTGACTTATCTGAGTCATCACGCCACCTTTTAATGCTTCAGCCCAGTTGTCAAAGACTGGTTTATTATCTTCCTGATACACTATGCTTACATTCTAGTGAAGGCAACTGTAGTATATTACCTCTATGTACGCTACTGAAGCGTACACATTGCAATGCAAATTGCGTGAGTGTAAGAACTATCTACCTGCAAACTGAATCATGATTATTTTAATTTTTAGGATCTTTGCTTGATGGTAGATAGGCATACTCGCTGTATCATGGTAGGCTACAGGAAATGAATGGTGTATAATCCGAGCAGCCAATCTCTCAAAGCCCGATGTTTCTGTTCAAAGAAAGGTAGGAAAGAGCAGTGTTACTAAATGGTGAAGCAAAGTAGTGTAGGATATTTCATTCCGTTGGTCAAGAGCTGAAATGGAAGGTTTCTATGAACTCTGTTTGCTGTAACGACGGAATAATCACAAAATTTTGTGAAAACACAAGTGTGTCACTGTAATGTGAGTACGGTCAAATTGGGATAAAATACAGTTTTCTGCAATAGAGCCTACACACCTTTTAATTCATTGCAGAAACTAGTGTCATCGAATTATTGGGATTTATTCCTCCATCTTAATGGAACGTAATGTTTGCACGCTGGTTGGTCACTAGGTTGTTTAGTCGAAGCTAAGTGACTACGGTGTATAATATCCATGTGTTTTTCTAACAAAATAGAATGTTGTTACAGGGTGGATGACTCTGGAATACCCCTTTCAAATAATTTACTGAGTGAGGAAGAAAGAGTTCATAAATCTGCTACACGAAATACGAATGTAGCTAATGACTTAAGTGTGTTTCTTTGCTATAAGTCATTTTAATGGAGTGGTCACAGCAGGCATAGGTATTGTAAAAGGCAAGTGTTTTCGTTATTGTAGTATATCAGTCAGGACAGCAACAAAATTGGAAAGTTTAGGTACTAGTCGAACCACTCCGACTTTCGTCTTTACTGACTTTTCTAAATAGCTCGAGTTCAGTTTATCTTGCCAGATGAATTAAGAAAATTCTTCGCTTCTAGTTAGTGGGAGAAGAAACTGCTTAACTTACAGCTAACTTATACTTAAAGGATGTTTCACGATTCCTATTGCAAGCTTTGTATGTAAAATAATTTCAATGGTCAGATCAGTTTCAAATCTCCTGCTTCGTAATACGCAAACTGAGAAAAGGGCGCCGTCCACAGTCTCAGTTGTACATTACATACCATATACCATTTTCACCCGACTGCAAGAACGGCTGCGAGGAACTGATACGTACGCAACTAAGAGCGTTGACTTTCGTACTCTACAAACACGATATACTCCCGACTTCGAAGAAAACGTCCTTCACCGAGCAGAAGAGAACCCGACGAGGAGTAGTCGAAACATTGTCCATGCCATGAAGAGCACACTTATTTCCGTTGCCTGCGTTGTGCGAAGCGGGAGATTTGGAAAGATCCGATCTTCAGACTTGTTTTACATCCAAAGGGTGCATTTTCGGACATTGATTCATTGTGAAAACTGTATCTACTACTTTCCTTCTCCAACGCCTAGAATGCAATAACAGTAAATGTGAAACATCCTGCAGACAATCTGCAAAAGTAGTTTACAAATCTACGTAACGTGAGTATTTGTAAGTTATTCATTGATAACCCACACTGATCGTCGCAAATGCCATTGGCACGAGAGGACAAGCAAATAGAACTGCACCTGCCAAAACATGATCTTAACGGGTATCCAAATAGACAACAAAAAATTCAAAAAACTGGAATACAGTGCCGTAAACCGTGTCTACCAGTAATCAGAATCTTAGTAAACAAGCTGCATGTTGTGTAAATAGCTGTATTTTCTCGTAATAACGTTATGCTGAGCTATCAGCCTGCGTCATGGTTCGAACCCAGACATTTCCTTGTAAGCTTATTTGTCCGTCGCTGACATAGAAGACCGCAAACATTCTTTCCTTCCAGTCTGGGCAAGCTGTGCAGTGATTAGAGTACATGTAAAGCTTACTGGGAAAGGGTAAATGCTAACAACAATGAAGTCGTTAATTCGATTGTAATACTGGCATTTTAATTTGATATCCCCCACAACTGACAAAATTTACAAAAAAATGTGAATTTCCTTGTACACCCACACACTCCTGAGAATGGCGCATTAACAATTTGCAATTACGCGCCCCTATTACCGGCAGCTACCATGGTAAATACTCGGCACCTATCAAGGATAACCACCAGATCAAGAATATTAGGTAAGTTGTTGGAAGTGGTTAAGCGTTGGTGAAAATCTCGCTTCTAAACACAAAGAGCTCTAACCGCAGAACTCTGCACGGTACTTGCGTTGGTGCAGTGGGGCGATACAGACCGTATATCTTCGTTCGAAGACGATGGCCAAGACGCCCTCTCCAAGTCCGTACCTCTCGATGGCTGAAGGCGAAGTCTCTCTCTCCACAATTCTCCCGTATCACACGCGTACGAAAACACGACGGAAGTATATCCAGTTTCCGCCAATGTCGAAGGCTCTATCATCGCCGAAATCCCTCCAACGGCATTTCTGAGATCTACCCAATGATCGAGTAGGTCATATCGCCCCTAGGCAAACGAAATTCCCGTCTTCGCCACGTGTTGCCCAGCACAGGTGGCTCCGGATGCCGGGCTATCCCCAAAAGCGCCGTATTGTCCCGCGTTGGCGTGACCGCTACCTGCCGCCCACGGCGGCCCGGCAAGCTACGACCAGCTGCAGACTTTATATTCCACAATTCTCAAGTTCCGACAACATTCACCAACGCTTTAAGTTAGTGACTTAAGCATGCAGACACGCAGGGAATACTGCTCGTGAGTGCCTTATATTTGTCATAATTCAATAGTCATGATCTGATGCCCTAGCCAGTCCCTTTATTATTAATACTAATGTTGGTAAGCTAAGTGTAAGTGCCCATGTCCTGGCACCTTACATCCTATGGAAAACTCTACAGACGATTGGCCGCTGCATGAAGTTACATTTCTTATATAAGGAATGGACTTCACGGTCCATCCACATTAATGTGACCACTGCCTATCTTCGACGTCAAGATTCAATAACCACTCACAGACGGCAGATGGCTGTACTAGCAGCGGAGGGTATACAAAGCGGGCCTTGCGACGCGACAACCAAAGTAGTCGTTGTCGTAATGCGGAAACGGAGCGATTTATCTGACGTCCAAAAGAGCATGAACATTGTCTTTCGGGCCCAGGGTGGACGCATTTATGACGTAAACTCTTCATGTGCCGCCGGGATTAAAGTATACGCTGACGACAAACATCCAAAACTGGCACCAAGACAACTGTGATGCACCACGGGCCATAGGTGACAGGGGTCAACGACGTTTGCTGATATGTGCTCGAGCGAATAGTCGTGAAACGGATGAGGTACTGACCGCCCAGATGAACCGAGGAACTACCAACAGTGTCTTCTCAACTACCGTTCACTGAGCGTCTGAACGTTGCTGCATATGATCCTCCGCAGAAGACGCTCGGTTCATGCACCCATGCTGACTGCTGTGCATCGGCCGGAAATTGCACGTCAGTAACGCAGATGCACGTTCACTGAGTGGCGAGAGCTGGCCTTTTCAGATGAATCACGTTTTATGTTCAGTTGTACAGATAGCCGATGGCGAGAACGGCGTGAAGCGTGTGAAAGCAAACACGCTGCAACAATCAAAATGGTTCAAATGGCTCTGAGCACTATGGGACTTAACTTCTGAGGTCATCAGTCCCCTAGAACTTAGAAATACTTAAACCTAACTAACCTAAAGACATCACACACATCCATGCCCGAGGCAGGATTCGAACCTACGATTGTAGCGGTCGCGCGGTTCCGGACTGTAGCGCCTAGAACCGCTCGGCCACCCCGGCCGGCGCTGCAACAATCGTCGGAGGGCTATCCCTATTTCGTCCTTCTGGAAGGCACAATACATCAACACAGGCATGCATATAACTTTGGGGACCATGTACGCCCGTGCATGCAATGGCCAGCCGAAGTGGCCGAGCGGTTCTAGGCGCTTCAGTCCGGAACCGTGAGACTGCTACGGTCGCACGTTCGCGACTGCTACGGTCGCGGGTTTGAATCCTGCCTCGGGCATGGATGTGTGTGATGTCGTTAGGTTAGTTGGGTTTAAGTAGTTCTAAGTCTAGGGGACTGATGACCTCAGATCTTAAGTCCCATGGTGCTCAGAGGCATTTGAACCTGTATACAGTATGTTTTTCCTCGGCACAATGGCCTCTTCCAGCGGGACATGCAACGAGTCACACAGGTCGCAGTGTACACGCTTGATTGGATGAGCACAGGACGGGTTCACCGTACTGCCTTGGCCACCAAACTCCCCGAATTAGAACCCAATCGAGAATCTGTGGGACCACGTCGATCGAGCTGTTCGCGGATCCTCAGTCGAGACACCTAGCGCAGCTGGTCACACCACTAGAATCGGCATGTCTCCAAATCCCTTCCAGAACCACTGACACTCTTCGTGAACACCTCGCAGGAAGCGTTCTGCGGTGCAAAAGGTGGTTATTGAGTCTTTTGACAAGTTTTCACATTAATGTGACTGGAGTTTGTAGAGACCTTTAAAATAACTTCCGTTACAAGCACTATCGGAAAAAAGCCAACTTTTGGTTACCGCTAATTTACGTATTATGCCGCCTCAACGATTAAATTAATGTTTTCGGCCCTCATATTAGTATCTGAAACAGTAAATATTTGTATATTTCTTTGCAACGTTCGTTGCCGTAGTCATTTTTAGACATTTTACTCTAAGCTTTTGATAATTTCAGTAACATGTGGAGGTGAAAAAGAAATACGGCTTCCAGAAATATTGTGGACAAAAGCAAAATGTCGGAGAAATATGACTGCTTTCGGGACAGCCTAATAGTCTGTAGGAACTTTCATGTTACTTGTGACGAGAGGTAAACGCTTCTACATGAGTTCTCGTAGCATATCCAGTCTTTGATTAGACGCGACCGGTGTGATACGAGAACTGGCGACGTGGAAGTTAAGTTGGCCGCGAGGGTGCATCGCTACCAAGCAGGTATCGCTGACTGCGAGCGCGGAGAGTCGGTGACAAGTTATGAGCGCTGCGAATTCTAAGGCGGATGAAAGCGACGTGAGGCGGGCTACGGCTCTCCACTCCTTAACGCCCGGTAATTTTCCTTGCCGCCGCGCCGGCGAAATTACACGCGAGCGCGCCGCGAGCGCCGCCGTTTGCTTGTTTGCTTGCTCGCTGCAGCTACACGCCCCCTGGCGTGCCGCGTCTTCTTCCCCTCTTCCTGGAGACCGCCGCGCTGTATAAACTGCCTTCCTTCCATTATTTACACTGGCTGCCGGCTTCAGGGAAGCCGGCACTGCTAATTAGGGTGATATAGGTTAATTACTGAGCGAATCGCTTGCGCCGTCCCGCCACAGCGCGGGCAGGAAGTGTGTGCAAGGCTGCCGCGCTCGGCGCCGATCGCTGGAGGTTGCCGACTTTGAGCTGGGCGTCGCGGTGTACGAAGGCGAATGTGCGGTAACAAGAGCACTCACGGGCAGATTGCTTCATGCACAGCAGCTTACAGAGGTGTAGTGCAGTACATCATTACTGCTGCTCACCGTGTCATCACGAGACTTCCTAACGAACGAAGACTGTGTGTCAGTGCACACCCAGAATCTGTGTGTCTCCTCTGAAACACGAAAGTAGCTTTGAGTGCACCTTAAGGTGATGTACAGAATATGCACGATGTCACATTTACCGTCACTACTCCAAATAACTTTCTGTCAGAAGCATACTAAAAAAATATTATACTACGCAAATGTGTTGTTTTCAGGGGGTTGTTAGCCAACGTAACTGCCTTTCTTCTAACTGTGTTTGCTAAGACGATATGAAATGCGAGACGTCTTTTTTTTGAATACAAGGGTTGTCCAGAAAGTAAGTTCCGATTGGAGGTGAAATGGACACCACAGTGAAAACCTGATGAAGCTTTGCACAGATGTCTTGGGTAGTGTCTGTAGTATGACTGTCAATCACATCAAGATGCTGTTTTCAGTTGTGAGCGCGGTGTGAGCCAGTAAAGGTGTCTAGAACAACGATGTCTCCCGCCAAGTAGGAGGCCCCGTTGTGAGTCTTCGCCTTAATGAATGCAGCCCACCTAACACAACTGCCACGCACTTTCTTCTTCATGACAATTTTCAGCCGCACTCTGCAGGGGCAGTGAAGACGCTCCTCTATCATTTTCGATGGGAAGTGTTCGATCACCCACAATACAGCCGCAATTGGCTCGTCCTGAGTATCAGCTGTGTTCACATGAAACGCTGGATACGAAGGCAACACTTGGGTGTAGGGTACGCGCTATAGACCAGCGTAGAGAATTATCGAAAAGCACGGGCGCCTGCCTTCTATGACGATGGTGTTGGAAATTTGATATAACGCTCCGACAAATGTCTAATTCCGAGCGGCGACTATGTAGAGAAGTATCTGGAAAATGTACCTAACTCTTGCAAATAAAAGTTTATAATTTTCACTATGTTTTCCATTTAGCGACCGTT
Organism: Schistocerca cancellata; assembly: GCF_023864275.1. Taxonomy (NCBI): domain Eukaryota; kingdom Metazoa; phylum Arthropoda; class Insecta; order Orthoptera; family Acrididae; genus Schistocerca; species Schistocerca cancellata. Next base: position 1,006,809,001 of record NC_064626.1, read on the forward strand.
CGATTGGACTGGATTGGATTGTTTGGGGGGAAGAGACCAAACAGCGAGGTCATCGGTCTCATCGGATTAAGAAAGGACGGGGCAGGACGCCGGCTGTGCCCTTTCAAAAGAACCATCCTGGCATTTGCCTGGAGTGATTTAGGTAAATCACGGAAAACCTAAATCATGATGGCGGGACGCGGGATTGAACCGTCGTCCTCCCGAATGCGAGTCCAGTGTGCTAACCACTGCGCCACCTCGCTCGGTTCGACCGTTCGAAACTTACTTCCTCGACAACCCTCATCGAATCCTATACTTCTTATTCGATACTTCACTTCCTTTGTTCACGACCAGTTAGTTGAAAATGTATCAGAGCGTACCGTTCAGGTAAACATGACACTACCAAAAACGTAACAGAAAATTGACTGACTCTCCAGCCAAAACGTCATGAACACTTACCTAAAAGTGTGTTCGTCCACTTTTAGAACGACATTCAGCAATGATTCTACGTGCTATGGATTGGACAAGTACCTGGTAGGTTTCCAATTGTATGCGGAATTTCCCGTAATTTACCGTCAATCGGTTCACGGGGGCAGAACTGGCGCCCAATAGCGTCCCAGTTGGGTTTCATCGGAATCTGATGGCCAGACATAAACGTGAGTTCCTCAGACCACGGCAGCACGATTGTGGCCTTGTGACAGCGACAGTTATCCTGCTGGAAGATGCCACCACCTTTGGGGGAGACATCAAGCATCAGAGGCTTCAGGTGGTCCCTATTAATGTTCAGGTAGTCCACAGCTGACATGGTGCCTTCGATTACTACCACAGGTGCCATGGAAGCACAGCTGGATGTTCCCCATAACATAACACTGCTTCCACCGGCCAGCGTCCGTGGCGGCGTGCATGTTTCGTGCAGCCGTTCGCCTGGGTGACCGCGTATCTAGACACCACACCCGACCTGGTTTAACAATAACCGGAATTCATCCGACCAGGTGCAACGATTCCACTGACCCGCAGTCCAATCTCGATGATCCAATGCCCACTGTGATAATAATTGAGTATGCTGTTGGTTCAACGTTCGAACACATAGGCGTCATCTTCTGTAAAACACCATGTTCAACACTGTGTGCTGGACAGTGTACTTCAAAACTCTTTTGCCTGCGCTGCACTGTGCTCTGCCGGCAGATGTGCTACAGATCGCCGCCTATACTGCCTTAGAGAGCGGGCAAGCCTGCGATCCATTTGTTCTGCGATGAGGCACTGATATCTAACTTCTAGTCGCCTACTCGTGGTTTCATCATTCTTCAACCACTTCCCATAGACGCGAACAGCCGACCAGCTTCGTCGTTTCCGAGATGCTCGCTCTCAGGCACTGGCCCATAACAATCTGGCTTATGTCAAAGCCGGTTAGGTCGGCGTATTACCGGTTTCGGCGGCTCCCTTTGCTTTGTTATTGCTCGCATACAACTAATATATGAGATAAAATATGTTGCTACGAAAAGAGCCCTGAAATACGTTTTAGGGATGCTGTGCTGTGACTTTCTTTGGATCATTAATTTTCAACAAAACAGAATATATTATGTTCTCATTATTCTGGATATGGCTTTCTATTAAAGGAACAGTGTTTCGTTATTGTAACTCGCTATACAGTTCAACATATCTTCCTTACTTTACAGTTATTGAAAAGGTTATTGAAAATTATTTCGTTATCAATACTGAGGTTACAGGACGCAATGTTTGTTCAACATCAAAATTTTGCAGTGGATTTTTGTTAACAGTAAAACACCAATAAGTACCACGATTAACACGAGAACATGAGACTATTCTCAGAGAAAAAGATGTTTTTCCTATAATGTTTGCCAGATCAGAACTACGCACAGCAAGATTTCTTTTACGATATGAAGGTAAATTATCTTTTTGCACTGTTAATAATATATCATCCGCAGCCCGCGTCTACCTGTAAAACTGCTCTGCCCTGCAATTCTGAAAGCTGAAAGAAATAATTTTAGTTTACTATTACCTGTCCGCTTATATGCGGTATGATTGGTTTCATTTAATGTTGTTTGAATGCGCCGCGGCAGCGGCTCGTTCGTTCGTAGCGCACCTCTGCCCCACGAATAATATTTAAATAGCTGAAAATGTCTTAAAAGGATGGGATAAAATACCAGGCAAGCTTATTACAAATCATAAAGCAAGTTTTCACTAAGCAACTCTATTCAGAACATTTAGACAGATTAAATTATTACACACCTTTACAAATCAGTACCCAATGGTGTCCTCTCAATCTTGACAAAAGAATGCTACACAAGCGTACAATATAACGTCACAGGCTCTTCCTACTCACGTAACTCCAAGAAGACGACAGAGAAATTAATGCTCGATCACTACTATTTATACTCGTTGTGACATATCTTTGTTTGATATTTAGTAAGTATCGTCTGTGGCGGTTTCAGTACTCGCCGACACAGATATTATCTTTAAAAAAAATTGGTACATAATTATATACAATTATAAAACATGACACATAATGGTTTCTCTTTATTACATAAAGTTCACACATGCGTTGTCCACGCAATTAAAATCATCCAGTTCAATTATTCTTTTCTCCTTTTTTCCACATATCATATGTCTTTTGTGAGGAGACGTTACACCGCATTTGAGCCACTTATCGTCGTTAGAATGATAGCCCATTCGTCTCTGCTCCGCTCACCCACTTCTCTTACCCGCTTCACGCACCGTCAGCTCAATCAGGCTGCATACAACCTCCCGGTTCTCAGGGGTCATAATATTTTGGATCATCAGTGTACGCGGAGTAACGTAACTCGTCTACGTGCAGCAGTGGACAGTAAATAAATGGAAACACAAAGAAAATGTGCACCGGTGATTCAGCCAATCGCTTTCGTTTGAAGGCTTGTGTGAGACACCAACAAAGACAAGTTAGAAATTCTGTCAGTCAGCAGAACATTAACTACATTAGTTGAAGAACGTTTTCTTATTTGCAATAAAGCTACGTTTAGTACATTACTATAGTACCTTTAAACAGTATGATGTGTACAGTAAATGCTTCAGGAATTAATTCATTTTCTGCTGTGTCCACTAACAGAACTGTGCACGATTCTGGCAGCCATTCCCATGCAATTTTTGGTGCAAGCATACATAATTAGGATGGGACTAGTGATACGAGAGAATGCACTGCACAACGGTTTTAGGAATGCCCGTCTCCCGTTCAAATTATCAAAGAGTAACGTGTGGATACAGTTCAAGGGAAGGGAGAAAAGTAATTTCGGCGTCTTCATCTGTAGTCGGAGTTCTACGACGATTGCTTTCGAAACTTCGTTTACTGAAGTGTCATAACAAGAGGAAGAACCGTCATTCAGGAACGTGGGTTCTTGTCAGGATGTCGGCCTCTATAGAATTCTTGTGTCTGAGCCGGGTTTTGCCTGCCTTCAATCAAAATAAAAGCAATGACGATACAGTTTTCAATCAAGGACTGCCTTTACTCCACAGAACATACCGTTCAAGATGTCTACAGTATCGTAATTATTATAAATAAGACAACAGTGTTGCAATTACTGTAACTAATGTTCTGCTAACTTACATTCTCCATAGACGAGTAGCATTTCTACTTTCTCTTCGTTGGTGCACATTTTACTCACATTATCCTCAAAGGAGACGGCTTGACAGTAAGACCGGTTTGCATTTTCCACGTGTCTCAATTTCATTACTCCAGCAAATGGACGAGGTATGTTCGTAAATGGTTCAAATGGCTCTGAGCACTATGGGACTAAACATCTGAGGTCATCAGTCCCCTAGAACTTAAAAATGGCTCTGAGCACTATGGGACTTAACTTCTAAGGTCATAAGTCCCCTATAAGTTAGCACTACTTAAACCTAACTAACCTAAGGACATCACGCACATCCATGCCAGAGGCAGGATTCGAACCTGCGACCGTAGCGGTCACGCGGTTCCAGACTTTAGGGCCTAGAACCGCTCGGCCACCACGGCCGGCCCCTAGAACTTAGAACTACTTAAACCTAACTAACCTAAGGACATCACGCACATCCATGCCAGAGGCAGGATTCGAACCTGTGACCGTAGCGGTCGCGCGGTTCCAGACTGAAGCGCCTAGAACCGCTCGGCCACTTCGGCCGGCTGTTCGTAAATGAATGACACATTATGAGACTTCTTTGGACAGGTTTTGAAGATAGGAAGAGAATTAAGTGGTATCTAAGAAGGACTTATTGTTCACTACTTTGTAACGGAGAAAGTTAAAAGAAAAAAGCAGTCCGCCGGTTATGTCCCCCCTAGTAGTTAAACAACACTTGCTTGATATATTTCTTTTGTTTTGTTTCTGTACAAGAACTTGTTTCGGATGATCAAGATAATTCTGACCGCTTTGTGTAAATGGTCTAGTGGATAAAGTAGGCAGATCCATGAGGCTGCTACCGGATGATACCGTTGTATACAGGGAAGCGACAACGCCAGAAAACAACATATTTTAAACAACACTCGTATTTTTCTAAAGCTGCTTGCCACTATCGTGAAGTATAGTTCTCACGCTACTTTGTCTGAAAGGCAACCGAGAAATTTTCTATATATAAAAAGATAAGGCTTTTAGTCATTTATTTCTTCGGCAATTCCCCCCATTCTCCCCTCTCTCTCTCTCCCTCCCCCCATCCCCAAGCAACTATTTTTCAATATCCTGAAATCCTTGGCTGCAAATAGTGATACACAGCGGCTATGGATTCTACTGGTGAAATTACCAGTAGAGACAAGAATCTGTTAAAGCTATGCACTTCATTTCGCAATTTTTCCGCAATTGTAGATTTGGTTGAGTTCTGATGTGTAATGTGAATCCTGTCATAGTCTGATTCAGTTCTAGTGAGAAAGACAAAACACATCGGACTGCCGTGACGTGTCGCAATTACTCAACGCACAGAGTATCAGAGTATACGTGCTAGCAAAGACACATACACATCGATTGTCTTCATGAACAATGGTAAATGTACCTTGAGCGTCATGTCGGTGGAAAAATCAGAGATCAGACTTACAGAGATTAAAGTATCTCGACTACGAATATTTGTTCACGCAGCAGTAAAGTTTTCTTTTTGTTTTGGGAATAATAGGACTGACGAACGCAGGCACTGAGTGTAATCAACCCCCACCTCCCCCCAAAGTTCTCACCACATTTAATTCTACGTGTTACGCACGGGCGCCGTCCCGTCGATCTCTTTTGATTGCTTGAATGAAGAACGGGGGAGCAACGCGGCGCAGTGGAGCTCATTGTGTGTCGTGTCCGCTTCGAAATATCTGTATAGTCCAAACTCTCTGGCCTTTCAGGTACCACATGCATTACATTGTTCTCAGTTCCTCCATTATTAACGTCCCCAAAGGTATCGGTTTCATGAAAGCGAATTTTATGACACGCGAGGAAATTATAATCACACTGTGTGGGGAAGGAAAAAGAAAACAAAGAGAGGTTTCGGGTCTGTAGCGACAAATGTTAACATATCGTAATCAACTATTCATTGAAAATAGTATATGGGTTGTAGTGAGATTTGCTAGGCTCAACAGAAATATCACTTCCAAATTTATATTCTATCCAAAGTGTTATTTTGCAACATTTAAGGATAAGAGTACTCTAACCATTTTTTTCGTAGTTTAAGATTTATCAGAAATACCAAGACCGATTTTAATTGATAACTTCTTTACAGTGCTATAATATCAAAAGAGGCTGAAAAATCTATGAACTTTGTAGTTTTATGTTCATTAAAGTATTATTCCAAACTCATTTCCTTCTTCAAAACGAGTACGAGTCTGATGCAAATAGTATATCGATTTCTTATTGAACGAAGCAGTAGTGCTAGTGATATATGGTAATCACTGGTAAGAGAAATTTCTACGTGGTATAGAGAAGTATTAGACGTTTATAAAACCTGTTTCTTTGCTTGTGATGCTTTTGACACTGAGTTTGTGTGAACCATTGGGTATTATCATTTTAAGGACATCCTTACACTGTATCACAGCGGTTCAAGTCATTGCTGAAAAGAGTGTAATTAGAAAATCGTGTTTTCTATTCAGGTACATGCTTAATCTAAATGGTCAGGAGCAAACAATCCAGCTCCGTGCGCATTTTGAATTAACTGCTATGGACAGACACCCATAAAAAGTAAGCCAAATCTAATAGCTTTCAGGCTATCGGAAAAGTGCAGCAATGTTTGAATATTAGCGCAATCGGACGCTGTGCCATGATTATTGATGAATATTCAACTAATTTCCCATGTGATCACTTATAAGCACTACTTATCTTTTCTACTGCGATTCACTGACCGGATATCCACATGTGTGTGTGTGTGTGTGTGTGTGTGTGTGTGTGTGTGTGTGTTTTCTACATCTCCTCCAAAGCCACTAGACCGATTTAAACCAAAGTTAGTACACATATTCAAAAATGTGTGTGTGAAATCTTATGGGACTTAACTGCTAAGGTCATCAGTCCCTATGCTTACACATTACGTAACCTAAAATATCCTAAGGACAAACACACACACCCATGCCCAAGGGAGGACTCGAACCTCCGCCGGGACCAGCCGCACAGTCCATAACTGCACCGCCACAGACCACTCGGGCAATCCCGCGAGGCTACACATATTCCTTATTATCTGGCAACAATCGATGAGAGGGTAAGGACCACCTGCCTGTCATAGTTCAGGAGATATGACACAATGAGATGCGTGAAACACTGGCGCACTATGCATGAGATTTAAATTTATTTTGCTGTGCTACTAACCCTATTCACAAAACAATTCTCAGGCAGTATCCACATATACCGCTAAATCCGTCTACAAAATAATATCACGAAACCACTCATAGTTCCGGACACATGACGTCATAAACATTGAGAAGCGTCAAAAACTGCCGCACCGTGTATGACGTTTAAATTTATTACTTCTTTGATACTACCTTTATTCGCAACACATTTTACAAACAGTACACACATATTCCAGTGATTGTACTTACACAAATATATACTTGTACGACACATAATTCAAGAGATTTGAAGTCCTAAAACATTGAGGCGCGTGAAATACGCCGCATTGTGCATTAAGTTTTAATACATTTAATTCTTTACTACTAGGAAACTCCTACAGTCTAGTTAACTTGAGGAAATCCCTGACACCGCCTTATACAGAGCTATTGAAAGGCGTTGCCATAGAGACACTGTAGATACGTGAAGCAGCAGCGCCCAGCGTACAGAAACTGTCGGGGATAATACACTACAAACAAATCATTTGTTTGTTTTTGTTTCTAATAGAGAACAGGCAAAATTATTACCCGGGCAATGCCGAGGGTATCAGCAGGTTTCAAACAATTAAAATAATTGCATTTAAGTATGCTTCTCGTATTTCGAGGAGACGCAGTATTCAATAGACGCAGTATTCAATACAAATTATCATGAAACAACGCAATATTACACAATAATGACGCAAAAGAAGTAATCATTCGCACTGACATTTGTTATAGGCCTACTCTGCTTCAAAGCAATCGTCCAACAGCTGTGATTAAGAACCAATAAAAAGAGCAGTAAAAGTACAATAGTACTCCGCATGCAATTTAGGCATAAGCTTGGAAAAGTATTAAAAGATGGTCAGAATAACGATTTTAAATGATAGCAAATGGTGCTCACTATAAAGCAGCTAGCTTGGTTAGTGTTCCAGTAGATTTAACCTTACTAGAGTATTTCACAGTGAACGTCACAACTGGACTACGTACTGCTCATCTGAAATGAGGTAATGAAAAGAATAATAGTGCAACTGACAGGAACGTATGAAGTGGTATCCGATAGTTCTCGATACTCGAATTTTGCGCATGAATGGTCACGAGTGCATTGAAATACCGTTATGTGTCTCGACGTACATCCTCAATGAATCAGAGTACTGTTTATTTTCGGTGTACTGTCCTGTATGAAAACAGGGAACGAAAATAGTTCAAAAGGTTCAACACAATGAGAATTTTACTTAAGTGCATTACACGCTGAAATGTGCTTCTTCATTAGCTTATATATCTGTTGACTGCATTTAAATGTGTCACACGAAAGAATTACGTCTACAATGTTCCATTTTGAGTTGTTGTGATGCTCAGTATGAAGATTGTTTTGATGAAAGTTTTCACGCTTGTGTATGACGTACAAGGCTCTACACCACAATATAAGTACATCTGATTGGACCTTACTTTCTGTAGTCAAACCTTGATTTCCTACAATTATTACCCCCTTCTCAAATGCTTCTCCCGGTACCATACTGACAAATCCGTGGTGCCTCAGGATGTGTCCTATCAACTAATGATTTTATTCAACTTGTGCCGTAAATGTCGTTTATCCTCAGTTCTATTCACTACCACCTCATTAGTTATCCGTTCTGACGGTTTAATGTTCAGCAATCCTCAAATTTCAAAAGCTTCTATTCTATTATTGTCTGATCGTCCATGTTTCAATCCCATATAACACTACACTTCAGGCAGGTATTTTGAAGAATGGCTTCCTAACATTAAAATTGACATTTGATGTAAAAATATTTCTCTTTCGTTTTTCGTGCTATTGGCAGTCTGCGGTTTATATCCTCCCTGTTAGTTTCCTACTCACTTACAGCGTTTAGTGCTTCTTTCCCTAATACAGTTACCTCTGCACCGTTTTATTTCATTCGGTTACATTCCAGTACCATTGTTTTATTCATGTTCGTCTTATAACCTCTTTTCAAGACATTATCGATCCCCTTTTAATTGGTTTCTTAAGTTCATTGCCTTCTCTGACAGAGTTACCGTGTCAGTGACAAATCTGAAAACTTTTATTTCTTCTCCCTGAAATTTAAATACGTTTCCAAATATCTGCTCGGTTGACACCGCAGCTTCCTCGATGTACGGGTTGAGTAATAACGGGTTAGGCTACAATCTGTCTCTATCCGTTCACAACTACTGCTTCATTTTATTGTCCTTCGAGACTTAGTGTATGACCATTAAGGTCTACTGCTTATGCTAGCAAAGTCAGGAGATTAATTCTATATCCGCTTCCTGTGAACCAGTTGTAGCACTGTTCACGTATCATTTGGGCTGCATCTATATAGCCTTTGGGCCAGTGATGAAAACGTCTTTTTCACTGGTAAACATCGCTCAATCTTATTGAACAATTCTCGAGAGTCACAGGAATATCACAAATGAATTGAGGGGTGATTCCACTATTCAACCCTGTGGGATAACCACATTTTAAATTTCTCCACCCTAAACACTCTTTCATTTGCGTGACAATATTGTTAATTCCATTTTGTCTAAAACTGACATGGTGAGACCGTGGCTGTGTACAATTAATGTAGGTTAATTCTTACAAAGAAGAAAACAGCAACCAGCCACTATTAATACTGCTATTTATTTCCGTAAATAGCACCGTTACCGGTTTCACAAATTTAGCTTTGGAGGGCAGCGTGGAGGGTACAAATCGTAGAGGGAGACCAAGAGATGAATACACTAAGCAGATTCAGAAGGATGTAGGTTGCAGTAAGTACTGGGAGATGAAGAAGCTTGCACGGGAGAGAGTAGCATGGAGAGCTGCATCAAACTAGTCTCAGGACTGAAGACAACAACAACAAACCGGTTTCGAACTGGCAAGTTCATCACCAGACGGCAGTTCACATGATTTTCGAGATACACTTTACATTATCATTCGTTTTCAATTTTTATTATTCCACTGTGGCGGAGTATTTTTGGTGTGTTGTTGCCCTACGGTAGAAAAACAGTGTTAGAAGCGCCAAATGGTTCAAATGGCTCTGAGCACTATGGGAGTTAACGTCTATGGTCATCAGTCCCCTAGAACTTATAACTACTTAAACCTAACTAACCTAAGGACATCACACAACACCCAGTCATCACGAGGCAGAGAAAATCCCTGACCCTGCCGGGAATCGAACCCGGGAACCCGGGCGTGGGAAGCGAGAACGCTACCTTACGACCACGAGCTGCGGACATCTAGAAGCGCCCTATGTGAAAATAACTAACCTCCAAACGATGAAATACAGCGTAAATAAATGTGTGAGGGTAAGTGGTTACGGTACTTACGTCGAAAATTCAGCGCGATTTTGTTGCGAAGTTGCAGGATTGTATTTTTCGCATATTCCAAAATATATCCAGCACTTACGTAACTTGTACATCACCATATTGTGCAAAGCACCACACACACACACACACACACACACACACACACACACACATGTGGGGTTCTTTTTGGTGTGTTGTTAATTTCTCCACCAAAAAGACAGTAACTCCAAATTATATCGAATTGTGTGTACCCGGCCTGTTTGACGTGGCACGACTGTTACATAAGACGTTCCGGCGAGAATCTAACGGGCGTGCAACGCAGTGCCGTGCTGCGGGAACCGCCGCGCACTGCGAGCGCTACACAGCGCTCTGTGCGTCGCCGTGAGCTCGTGCGTGTCCGCCGGAGTCCATGCGCGAATATCGCTGCGGCAGGGGCTGTTTGTTGCAAGCGCGCCCCGCCCCGGCTTCACGGCGTCCTGCAGGCTGCCGACCGCCCTGTATGGCATTTATGTGATCCGTCAGTGTGACGCAGTGGAGCGTACCGGTCGGGTTTGCTGGCACAACGTGGTGTGCAGCCATCATCACATGACACTATTATACCATTTGCTTTAGGAAAAGAAGAGAACTCCACAACCTCACTCATATAAATTTGTTTGTTACTACACTACTGGCCATTAAAATTGCTACACCACGAAGATGACGTGCTACAGACGCGAAATTTAACCGACAGGAAGAAGATGCTGTGATACGCAAATGTTTGGCATTTCAGACCATTCAGACAAGGTTGTCGCCGGTGGCGACACCTACAACATGCTGAAATGAGGAAAGTTTCCAACCGATTTCTCATACACAAACAGCAGTTGAGAGGCGTTGCCTGGTGAAACGTTGTTGTGATGCCCCGTGTAAGGAGGAGAAATGCGTACCATCAGGTTTCCGACTTTGATAAAGGTCGGATTGTAGCCTACCGCGAGTGCGGTTTATCGTATCGCAACATTGCTGTGTTGGTCGAGATCAAATGCCTGTTGGCAGAATATGGAATCAGTGGGTTCAGGAGGGTAATACGGAACGCCGTGCTGGATCCCAACTGCCTCGTATCACTAGCAGTCGAGATGACAGGCATCTTATCCACATGGCTGTAACGGATCGTGCAGCCACGTCTCGATCCCTGAGTCAAGAGATGGGGACTTTTGCAAGACAACAACCATCTGCACGAACAGTTCGACGACTTTTGCAGCAGCATGGACTGTCAGCTCGGAGACCATGGCTGCAGTTACCCTTGACGCTGCATCACAGACAGGAGCGCCTGAGATGGTGTACTCAACGACGAACCTGGGTGCACGAATGGCTAAACGTCATTTTTTCGGATGAATCCAGGTTCTGTTTACAGCATCATGATGGTCGCATCCGTGTTCGGCGACATCGCGGTGAATGCACATTGGAAGCGTGTATTCGTCATCGCCATACTGGCGTATCGCCCGGCGTGATGGTATGGGGTGCCATTGGTTACACGTCTCGGTCACCTCTTGTTCGCATTGAGGGCACTTTGAACAGTGGACGTTATATTCCAGATACGTTACGACCCGTGGCTCTAACCTTCATTCGATACCTGTGAAACCCTACATTTCAGCAGGATAATGCACGACCGCATTGTGGAGGTCCTGTACGGGCCTTTCTGGATACAGAAAATGTTCGACTGCTGCCCTGGTCAGCACATTGTCCAGATCTCTCACCAACTGAAAACGTCTGATCAATGGTTGCCGAGCAACTGGCTCGTCACAATAAGCTAGTCACTACTCTTGATGAACTGTGGTATCGTTTTGATGCTGCATGGGCAGCTGTACCTGTACACGCCATCCAAGCTCTGTTTGACTCAATGCCCAGGCGTATCAAGGCTGTTATTACGACCAGATGTGGTTGTTCTGGGTACTGATTTCTCCGGATCTATGCACCCAAACTGCGTAAAAATGTAATCGCATGTCAGTTCTAGTATAATATATTTGTCCAATGAATACCCGTTTATCATTTGCATTTCTTATTGGTGTAGCCATTTTAATGGCCAGTAGTGTATTTCAGTCATGGTGCAACACTGTAATTCTCTCTCTCACGGTACATGTCCTCCACCCTCCCCCCCACCCGGTCTCTCTCCATCTCCTCTTCACACCTACCTCTGTCCATCTCCTCCTTGCCCCCCTCTCTCTGTCCGTTTCCCTCCCTCCTCCCTCACTCTATCCCTTTCCTTCTCCTCTCTAAGACAATGAGCCTTGTTAATTGTTATTACAAACGAAACCTCGATTGGGAAATGAAGTCACATAAACTGAATGGCTAAATCGGTTGGGATCATTAATATAAGGTGTACAGGAGAGATCTCTGCAGCTACTGGATCTAGGAGGGTGTAGATACAATGACAGTGTTTCTCGTAGTATCAGTCTGTAAATCGGGAGGACTGCAAAGTTTCTGATGATTCAGATTCCATAGGAGTACCCTAAACATAAGTCGTTAAGTCATATGTACAGAATTCTTCTTTCCTCTTAAATGTGACTGCAACGAAGAAAACGAAACAGCACACTGTTGAGTATACAATCAAAAGTCGACGTTTCTAGTCTCTGGAAAGTTTAATAACGCATAGCCCCATTACGTAGCACTTTTATACTTTTTACCACATTTCTTTGAAAAACATCTAGTGAGTATAGACGGAAAGTCCGTATCGTGTAGAAATATAAAGAAATTTTGTCAAGAACTTTCCGTGATTTTTGCCAAATACCTTTCCCCATTACAAAGTTTATATCCATTTCTATACCATGCATAATAAAAAGGGTTAACTTATGCCTGTCGGTACATTTATTAGCGTATCTAGTAAAAATTTAAAGTAACTTGTTCAAGAAATATTCGAGTTTTTCGGTAACAAACTTAAATAATGACTTATTTTTATACAGTAGTATAGATACAAGGTTTCGTATTCCATGTGCTTTTAAAATGTGTAATCTATATTCGTCTGAACATTTATTAGAATATCATGTAAAAATTTGAAGTAAATCTGTCAGGAACACCTCTTTCTTGGTACATACGTTCCCCTTTATGTAGTATGTATTTATGTACCGTATTTATTAAAAGAATGTAGCCTAAGTCAGTCTGGACGTTTATTAGAGTACCGTGTAAAAATATGAAGTAAATCTGTCCAGAATTTTCGAGACTTTTGGTAACTACGTTAAACTACAACTTATCTTTATATAATAGTATAGATAACATGACTAGTTGCTTCACTACGTGTATGTATACATTTCAATTAATTTCCTGATGAAAGTGTTACTGAATAGGATATTCTCACACTGATAGATGTAGTGTAGTTGAGCTATTTAGTATGAAATGTAACATTCAAATTGGAAGCAGAGAGGATGAGAGGTCTCATAGAATTACCCACTATTGATCACTTGGTTAATACCGTGCGCCTTTCCAACAAAATACAGAAGCGATTCAGTGTGGCACGGTTTCGACTAGTCCTTGTTAGGTTTGAGGAGGTTTGTGGTCCTAGACGTCTACGCACAGGTCACTAACCTGCCGTGAATTACTGGTCGGTGGTTTGTAGGCGCGGAGCTGATGCCTTATTGTAGCCCAGCTGTGTTCCATCATAGCAAGATCAGGCGAATTTCTTGACCAAGACCTCAGTGTGATTTCATTATTAAGCTCCTCAAACCACTGTCGAATGTTTTTGTTCTTGTGCCACAGACAGTTATCCTACCGCAAGATACCATCGCTGTCGTGAAAGACATCAAACATGAACTGCCATGGTGCCTTCGATTATTAAAAAGGTCGCATAGAAGCCCACATAAAACTTCCCCACAGTACGATATTGGCTCCACAGGACTGCCCTATCTTCATTAATGCGCGCTGAACGATGTGCTTCTAAACAGTGGATGTTTCACCGTCATTCAGCCACTTCTGATAGATGCTCACGACAGTAGCACGCAAACTGCCGACCAGCTTTCCGAGATCATTCCCAGGTACTGGGTCACAACAACCTTCTCTTCGTCAAAGTCGCTTATGTGAGTATATTTCCCAATTTGGTGCCCGTATCGTCGCTATAATGAAACCCAATTCATTTCTCCGCTTATGTACTTTTGGTGGAGCGTAACGAGCCCCAACGCTGGCAGGTGGCACTTGACGTCGCGATAGGCAATGTTCGTAATGTTCTGGATCATTAGAGTCAAGATGGCTTGTGTGGCGTGGCTGTGTGGAAGGTTATTGCCTATGATCTCTAGCAAGCAGGATCGCAGCTTGGACCCGGAGCCAGTGTTTTATTGCAGCAAGACGTCGGTGCCCCACGGCAGCTCAGTTATGGACGCTTATTTACGACGGTGTACCCGGATGTTGAGGACCAACTGGCTGGTGAACGCACGCGGCTGGTTGGACTAGGATCGCTGGCAGCCAAAAATGATTTACGCCACCTCCATATCAGCAAACATATTCGATTCAAGGGAATTATGAAATGAAACGATATATATTACGATGCCGGTAAAGTTTAAATGAATGGAAGAGATAGGTCGAGGTGGTAGTGATACATTTCTTTCAAATGGCATCTCATTGAAGCACGGTGGTAGCTCAATTTCATTATAGCAAAAGACTCTCACAAAACTGCAGCAACGTTCACAAACAGGAAGCTCTCATCTAATCATAACGATATTACAGTTTAAAACCAAAATTAATTTTAAAAACCTACATAGGTACGTCTCCAAAATTTCTTGGCAGATTCAACAACGGAAGCTACAATACTTTTAACAATAATAATAAAGTTTTTAATAGAACAGTGTGCTTAAAACTTATAATCCGTAAATCCCATAGTATTCATGCCTGAAAAAGAACTACTGGTGAAATCAGTGGCATTAATGGCTCTGAGCACTATGGGACTTAACTTCTGAGGTCATCAGTCCCTTAGAACTTAGAACTACTTAAACCTAACTAACCTAAGGAGAGCACATACATCCATGCCCGAGGCAGGATTCGAACCTGCGACCGTAGCGGCCGCTTGGTTCCAGACGGTTCGACCACTCCGGCCGGCAGTGGCATTAAAATCCATAAACATATTTCACACACCAAACAACCAGCAGCACTTATCAATGCAATCACACCTTACAAAAAGTCAAGGCAAGTGAAAGTTACACAGTAATGCTCATGAACTGTCATATAACTGAGTCCTAACTAAGTACAGCAAACCAGCAGTACTGGAACCACCGAGGTCTTAAACTCTTGAGACAATCATCCTTTCTTAAACCAATGGGTTCTCTGAATAATGACCAAGACCACCTAGCACGTTTTCGCATCTAGCGAGGTATACCTGCGTCCACAACCTCGTGCAGATAACCCTGTAAATCGCCTGTAAGTAACCGGCGACCTTAAAGGTCCTAGGAGAAACAATCTTAACTCGATGGTGACTGCCGATGTTGGTGAGACGCACCAAAGAGACAAGAACACTTAGGCGTGGGAAACGTGTCCCGGGGCGAGTAGGCCTATTCGATGGTCAGTACAGGTCGAAGGCTGGAAGTGCAAGGCTACTGCTGTTAACCACCCGACACCAGGAAGCTTCAGTTAGTAGGCGCCACAGTCAAACTACCCACAGGCCGGCCGCGGTGGTCTAGCGGTTCTAAGCGCTCAGTCCGGAACCGCGCGACTGCTGCGGTCGCAGGTTCGAATCCTACCTCGAGCATGGATGTGTATGATGTCCTTAGGTTAGTTAGGTTAAGTAGTTCTAAGTTCTAAGGGACTGATGACCACAGCTGTTAAGTCCCACAGTGCTCAGAGTCAAACTACCCACAGCGCCGCTCTGCTGTTCGAATATGGCGCATCAGTGAGGATTTTATGAGTCGCCACAGATACTAACAAAAATAATTTTACTGTGAAATCAAAACAAGACAATAGCTCAAACAAACGTAGCCTGTTCGAAAGATCACGTCTGTGAATTATAAATCTGCTGCAGGATAACATTTAGTGCCACAACGTAGCGGGCTTGTACCCTCCGAATATTGTTGGCAATGTAGTCGAGACGTTGCAGCCAACAACTCTGTTCAGCGGTTGCCTTCCTTAGGCCACACTGTGTTAGAGGAGGGTTTCTGCCCCAACGCACTCAAGACTCCAATGATCCCAAATATACTTAATCGGATTTCTTTCAGCACGTACCGCAGCCCGTTCCCTGGTGTTAGTCCCTGCCCCCTGTAGAGAAAGAAGTTCACAAGGTTCTAGGGCTTGCTCGGACATTACTGTCTTGAAAAACAACTTCTTCGTGGAATATTGGCTGTAAGTCTGGAAAAGAGGTTGCAAGATCCTGTCCTGATAGCGCGCAACATATCAATAACACCCGATATCGATAATCACTAAAAAAATTATTGATCCACATTCTAGCTAAAACCTTGGAGCTACATGCCTCAGACGTGCAGTTGGCTATCTCACAAGATTCGACGGCGATCAGTAATCAGGCCATACCTGACATCTTGAAAAGTGGAACTTCAATCCTTGTGCTTTTGTAGTGGAACATCAATCCTTGTGCTTTTGTAGTTTTATCAAGTTTTGCAGAGTGCCTTGTGTTTTCTCACATTTTTATCATGCGAAAGGGGTTGGGATGGAGAGCGGTGGGAACACCATGATGGGAACCTAAATCTCTCACTTTTTATCTACGTTGTTATTACGTTTGATAGCACTCCGTGTAATATTGGCAACCTTTATTAAACATGTCTAAATGCTAGATTGTATGAGTGAGGGTCTCCATTATTACGTGTGATACTCAGCGCCCCATGTAACTACTAGACTGTATGAATAAGAGTGTAATTGCAAACACATGCACATTGGTAAATTTAGGTGGATTTCGTTCAGCTTTGTAGTAGGTGGGGTGACGCCAGCTGAATTTAATTTTTCGAAGCTGGCTTGGGGCGCCAGTTTGTCGGGGTGTCTGTCCCCCCCCCCCCTTCGCGATTGGTTCCCTCAGACCCATGCGCTAGCCGACTGCTTGACTAACTTTTAGGTGTTGCAACGACCTAAAATTTTGAACAAATAAACGAGGTATGGTTTCTTCTACTTTCTGATGAGGCCCACGCGTAAACCAAGTGCTTGTTCAAATTAGAAACGTTGCACCGACGGAAAATTTTGAGCAAAGGACCAGGTGTGGTTTCTCCTATCTTCTGGTTGGGAGAGACGCCTTGTAGCACTGAAAGATTCGTGTTGTCGAATGGTCAGTTCGGCCCCTCCAAGTCTCTTTCTGTCTCTATTCACGGACGCGAGGCAGGTTGAATTTCTTCAAGGATTAGTCAGTCGCTGTGTGGAGATCTCATCAGTATGACTCCTGTTTCTGTGCCCATTTGGAACGTGGTTTAGGATGGGAGTAAGTTCAGTTTTTCGTATTAGGAACTTTCTATAATTTTTAAAATCATTTGTCAGAAGCATTATGGGTTTCTCGCGAGTGATTACTTTGTTGTCGTTTAATTAAATTTAGATATACCTACTCATGTTTCATAGAAAATGGTGAGCTTTGACTCTGGTCATTCTTTGACTATGTGTGATCATATGAGAGTGCATGTTGCGTTCCGTGTTAACTTAACCCTCGCCGAATAATGATGATTAATATAATGAAAAATAGTTTCCTCCTAAGGGATCATACCGATAGGATTTGGTTTCTGTTGAATGTTATCTGAAATTAAGGAGTACGCTCCATTCTGCGAATAAATCACAAATTGGAATCAACTTAGTTCGTTAACCCTTTCCTCAGTGTGAATACCAGTAACCCATTCCACCTTCTGTGGTCATTATCATTTACCGCGACAGATACTAGGAAACAGTTAGTGAAGTTCATTTCCTGATCGATCGATATAAAGTCCGGTACTTGAATTCCCACTGTGCGGTTTCATTGTGATAGAACAAATGGCTAATATTCATTAATGTCTGTGTAACTTCAGACGGCTTGGCATTCAGTGGAAGTTAGAGAATGATTAGCACTGTTATGTTCAATAGCAAGCGCGCTACCTTCGGGATTGTATGGAAGACATTGTTCGGAAAATCCAATGGTATATCTCCAGTCTTATAGATCATCAACTCGAATATTCGTTTCGATGCCACTTCTCAGCAATTGATATAGAATTCCCTACAGAATGTCATCGTTCCCTTTCTGTCTTCTTTTCTCTCAAGAGTTCAAAATTTCTGTTAAACTCTGACTAATACTGGACCTCCTTTATAGTCCATATCGACAAATGAATTATGTTTTCAAACAGTTTCTCTCCCTCGCAGACGCATTCACCCCACTCTTACAAACATACGCACCCCGTTCCCAAACATTAACACCGGCTGCATAGAGAAGCTGGCATCTCTGCTAAGCAAGAGGAGGATATGACTCAACCCCATAAAAAGTGAGTAAAAATTGTTGTGACATTGACACCTTAATAATGTGTACGCACAAAAACCAGATAAAATAAGTATTCATCCATGGTTCGGAATCACCTCACAACCGGATTTCAAATACCTTATAATTCATTTACATGAAATGGTGAGACTGGTGGAGAAATGTAACAGACAAGTAAGACGAGCCGGCCGGAATGGCCGAGCGGTTCTAGGCGCTACAGTCTGGAACCGCGTGACCGCTACGGTCGCAGGTTCGAATCCTGTCTCGGGCATGGATGTGTGTGATGTCCATAGGTTAGTTAGGTTTAAGTAGTTCTAAGTTCTAGGGGACTGATGACCTCAGACGTTAAGTCCCATAGTGCTCAGAGCCATTTTTTGAAGTAAGACGAACAGAGAACATCCTCAAGCTAGTACGACAAAAAATAGAGGATGAGTGGTGTGGACCGTCCAATGTCACTGTTACCACACAAGATATTCGTTCACCTGTTATTGAATATGGAATACAGTTATGGCTAACGGCACCCAATCGCACTGTGTTCATGTCTATCGAAAGGAAGATGCGACGAATTGCTGTAGACCAAACATACGACATTCCTGTTGCCTGATTACATCAGGCTCTCAATACAAAGAAAGATTCAAGGTACAATGCACTAGATACGTGTTCAGTATATTAAAATAGCCTACACCACGCGTTCTTCCCTTCAGTACGACTCAAGAACCTTCAACTACCCATACCTCAAATATGCATACCCTCCACATGTTATTCTCAAAGTTACGTAATTTTCGAAGCTACATCAGATGACTTTTACGGGTGAACTGTAAACAATGAAGAAATAAACGATGTCTTCCACTGAGCTCCGAACATGTGATATTCTAGAACACGGAGAACGAACTGTCATCTCGGTATTGGTTAAAGGAGAAAGGAAACGAATTCAGACAACAGGAATTATTGAGATATCATTCAGACTAAAGGTTAGAGTTTTTTAGTGTTAGTTGAAAGATACCCAATACAAAGCAACAGGATACAAAATGGCTTGACTTAGACAAAAAAACGACTGAGGTTTACCTGCAATGAGGTTTCGTCTGCAGCAACGCGAATGCCGGGAATGAGGTGCAACATCTTTCTGCCATCTACTAGTATTAAATAGTAAGTCCAAAATAATACTCTTCTACTAACTGTAGAAATAAACACTGCCACGACAACAGGAAGTGTAAATAGTAGAAAAGGCCTCCGCCCTACTGCAACCTGCCGGCCGCGGTGGTCTAGCGGTTCTAGGCGCTCAGTCCGGAACCGCGCGACCGCTACGGTCGCAGGTTCGAACCCTGCTTCGGGCATGGATGTGTGTGATGTCCTTAGGCTAGTTAGGTTTAAGTAGTTCTAAGTTCTAGGGGACTGATGACCACAGATGTTAAGTCCCATAGTGCTCAGAGCCATTTGAACCATTTGAACCTACTGCAACCCGTTATTTCCGTCGGCGATTGAGTGACAAAAGGAAATGCTTCATTCGACTATATGAACACGTTTAGTTTATTTTTTCGATGTTTCAACGTAGCACAAAGACGTTAAATCTGATGAGAATGCTTTACCAAAATTATTTGACAAAAGACAAATGACAGTCTTTGTACTGAAGAGTGTCAATCAAATAATGGATTAAAGTGCAGAGCATTGGATATTAGACAAATAGATTTTTGCCATTAATTGCCTTAAAAATTTCATCCTTCTACAAAAATCTCTGTAGCTTTCATTATAGGTATATTGCTCCAACTATTACGGTAACAACTGCTTTGCTGCGGCCAGATGGTTAGCTGGCGGTCATTCTCGGGCGGAACAGATACGCCCTGCGTACTAGACTTCGGCCGCTCGGCGCAGACTCGATTAAAACTTTTAGTTGCGTGGCAATAAATACTGATGTTATGGATTAGCAGTAACCATTATTACTGTCACATTAATAAACATTACAGAGCGGCTGAGGGCGCAAGGTGGCAATATACTTGAGTGCTCTGACCTACATAGTGGCGAGTTAGCAGGCAGCTCGCGCGCACACCGGCGCGTTTACGAGCCGCTAAAAACACCGGCAATTAACACCGCCGGGACGGTACCGCTGCTACTGCTGCGTCCGCGGGAACAGCCACTCCCAAGCGGCGAACGCCCCTGACGATCAGTGCCTTCGTAGAAACGGCCAACAAATGACGTGCTTTGTTTCCTACAAAACTGACAGTGCAGGAAGTAGCAAAAATAAGAACACACTGCATCTTACAATATGCATCTTAAATTGAAAGTGTCAAACTGTTTTGTTGGCTGAGCTTGATTGGAACACCGAATAGAATCTATAACTGTCATGTACACTACTGGCCATTAAAATTGCTACACCACGAAGCTGAAATTTAACCGACAGGAAGAAGATGCCGTGATAAGCAAAGGATTAGCTTTTCAGAGCATTCATACAAGTTTGGCGTCGGTGGCGACAACTACAACGTGCTGACATGAGGAATGTTTCCAACCGATTTCTCATACACAAACAGCAGTTGACCGGCGTTGCCTGGTGAAACGTTGTTGTGATGCCTCTTGTGAGAAGGAGAAATGCGTATCATCACGTTTCCGACTTTGATAAAGGTCGGATTGTAGCCTGTCGCGATTGTGGTTTATCGTATCGTTACATTGCTGCTCGCGTTGGTTGAGATCCAATGACTGTTAGCAGAAAATGGAATCGGTGGCTTCAGGAGGGTAATACGGAACGCCATGCTGGATCACAACGGCCTCGAATCACTAGCAGTCGAGATGACAGGCATCTTATCCGCATGGCTGTAACGGATCGTTTAGCCACGTCTGGTTGGTTGGTTGGTTGTTTTGGGGAAGGAGACCAGACAGCGAAGTTCAAATGGCTCTGAGCACGATGGGACTTAACATCTATGGTCATCAGTCCCCTAGAACTTAGAACTACATCACGAGGCAGAGAAAATCCCTGACCCCGCCGGGAATCGAAAGACAGCGAGGTCATCGGTCTCATCGGAGTAGGGAAGGACGGGGAAGGAAGTCGGCCGTGCCCTTTGAAAGGAAGCATCCCGGCAATTGCCTGGAGCGATTTAGGGAAATCACATAAGACCTAAATCAGGATGGCCGGACGCGGGATTGAACCGTCGTCCTCCCGAATGCGAGTCCAGTGTGCTAACCACTGCGCCAGCTCGCTCGGTAGCCACGTCTCGATCCCTGAGTCAACAGATAGGGACGTTTGCAAGACGACAACCACGTGCAGGAACAGTTCGACGACATTTGCAGCAAGCATGGACTATCAGCTCGGAGACCATTGCAGCGGTTACCCTTGACGCTGCATCACAGACAGGAGCGCCTGCGATGGTGTACTCATCAACGACCTGGGTGCACGAATGGCAAAATGTCATTATTTCGGATGAATCCTGGTTCTGTTTACAGCATCATGATGGTCGCATCCGTGTTTGAAGACATTGCGGTGAACGCACATTGGAAGCGTGTATTCGTCATCGCCATACTGGCGTATCACCCGGCGTGATGGTATGGGGTGCCATTGGTTACACGTCTCGGTCACCTCTTGTTCGCAATGACGGCACTTTGAGCAGTGGACGTTATATTTCAGATGTGTTACTACCCGTGGTTCTACCCTTCATTTGATCCCTGTGAAATCCTACATTTTAGCAGGATAATGCACGACCGCTTGTTGCAGGTCCTGTACGGGCCTTTCTGGATACAGAAAATGATCGATTGCTGCCCTGGCCAGCACATTCTCCAGATCTCTCACCAATTGAAAACGTCTGGTCAGTGGTGGCCGAGCAACTAGATCGTCACAATACGCCAGTCACTACTCTTGAACTGTGGTATCGTGTTGAAGCTGCATGGGCAGCTGTACCTGTACACGCCATCCAAGCTCTGTTTGACTCAATGCCCAGGCGTATCAAGACCATTATTACGGCCAGAGTTGGTTGTTCTGGGTACTGATTTCTCAGGACCTTTGCACCCAAATTGCGTGAAAATGTAATCACATGTCAGTTCTAGCATAATATATTTGTCCAATGAATACCCGTTTATCATTTGCATTTCTTATTGGTGTAGCCATTTTAATGGCCAGTAGTGTATTTCAGTCATGGTGCAACACTGTAGTTCATCCCATTTAGTGATTCATACACTGACGGAAAAAAATCGCAATACCAAGAATGAGTAGTGTGACATAAACGAAAGGAGATAGGCGTGTTTATACAGTGTGTTTATAAACCGTATGGTGGATTGAGGAGTATTTGTGTAGATGTAGATGAACGTTAGTTAGCCCTGACGCTGGACGTGGGAGTTGATGTTAGTCAACAATACCTTTAAGGTGACAAAGACGCCATTATCAGCACCTCACTGAGTGCGAGAGCGAGGTCGTGTATTAGGGCTACGAGATTCTGTATGTTCTTTATGCGATATTGCAGAGAGACTTGGGAGGAATATAGCTACTGGTCATGATTAATGGCAGCGGTAGTCACGAGAAAACACGGCCGCAAAAAGTCCAGGCTCCGGACGGCCATGTGGCACTACCGACAGAGAAGACCATCGTGTTCGGAGTATTGCTCTGTCGCATCAACTGCATCTGCAGCAGCAATCTGAGCAGTAGGTAACACCACAGTGACACACCGAAATTTTACAAATCGGTTACTTCAAGGACAAATACGAGCCAATTGCATTCCACTGATCCCAAACTACCGTCATTTTTGACTTCAGTGGAGTCAAGCGAGAGCTCATTAGACGGTAGAGTGGAAAACTGTTGCGTTTCTGATGAAAGCTGGTTCTGCCTCGGTGCCAGTATGGTCGTGTGTTGGTTAGAAGGAGGTCAGTTGAGGGCCTGCATCCAACCTGTCTACATACTAGACACGCTGGACCTACACCTGGAGTTATGATCTGGGATGCGATTTCGTATGAGGGCAGGAGCCCTCTCGTGGTTATCCCACGCACCTTGACTTCAGATTTGTACGTCATCTGGTGATTCGACCTGTTGTCCTGCCATCATGAACAGCATTGCAGGGGGTGTTTTCCAACAGGGTAACGCTCGATCACATGCCGCTGTTGTAACCCAACAGGTTTCGACACGTTGCTTTGGCCTGCTCGATCGTCAGATCTGTTTCCAAACGTTCACATACGGGACATGATCGGACAACACCTCCAGCATCATCCACAAACAGCTTTAACTGCGCATTTGTTGATCAACCAAGTACCAGAGGCATGGTACTCCATCCCACAAATTGACATCCGGCATCTGTACAACACAATTTATAATAATTCGCATCCTTGGATTCCATGTTCTGGCGTACATTAATGTACCAGCATTTCACATTTGCAACGGCTTACCTAGCGCTTACATTAATGTACGATTTTGCAATGTCCATCACTCAGATATGTTACGTGGACAAATTTATTACCGAAATTTCGTTATTGTACATTAACTATTTCTTGTTGTTGCGATTTTTCCCGTCATTGTAAATGTATCATCTCAGCTACTGGGGAATCGCTTCGTGTAAACAGCTCTTTGTCGTTTTGGACAGTTACTGACACTCTCGATACCACAAAAAGTAACACCTTCACACCCTTTTCGCAAGTTGCGCCAAGTTCGGTGGCGACTGTGGGGTCGAGTAGCTGTAATGATCACCTCACAAAACCGTCGCAGGCGTTGGTCACTGTGAACAACACCCACTGCGCCAGCGACGCCTTCGCTGGTAGACTTGTCGCACTGAATAATTGCACACGACTTCGACAGTGACAAATCGATCTGCACAATCACGCGAGAACATGAAAATTCGAAAGGATAAATAAGCACTACATCTGCCACTGAGACTAAAACATGGTACCTTGCAGCTTAGCAGAATACGGCCGAAGAAATAGCGTCCGAAATCCAAGAACGATCAAAGGAGGAGGAACAAGCATTTCCTTTTTTTTCTGGCAAGTGTTTTGCACATCAGGTCCACGCACAAGTCGATCCAGGCTGTCTACATATTTTACAGAATGTTGATTATGATGTACTTATTATTAAAAGTCCTTCATTTAGAACAGGATACGGCCGCGCGGTTCTAGGCGCTTCAGTCTGGAACCGCGTGACCGCTACGGTCGCAGGTTCGCATCCTGCCTCGGGCATGGATGTGTGTGATGTCCTTAGGTTAGTTAGGTTTAAGTAGTTCTAAGTTCTAGGGGACTGATGACCACAGATGTTAAACCCCATAGTGCTCAGAGCCAGTACTGGATACGACACTGTCAAGTATAACAAATAGTGCAGAAGAGAAACAGATATAGTAGAAAAAATATATATTGTACAGTAGTTCATGAAAAGTAGAGCAGCAAAGGCTGATTACAGGCACGTAGATTTAAACTGTGGGTGCTGGTGGATTGGACATAAGAGAAGGGGTAGTTGATGGAGAGAAACACGTAATGAAGGGAGAGACAAAGGAGAGGGCGGGCCGTAGATAGTGTCAAGATTGATAGAGAAATAAAAACGGAAATCATAACTCGGAGAAACTGAAAGCCTTTACTTTACTGTTTGACAGAGAGCATCTGGCCACAAATGTTCACTTTTTTTTATAAAAGTTATAAGATTGCCAAAAGGAACATATTGCTTTTGCGGAAGGGCACTGAATTGTGTTCATAGTGCAGGCCAGCTAGTTCCAGAGGTGTGCAGCAGCAACAGAGATGTAATTTGAGAATACTCGTGTTTTATGGGTGGACAAAATTAGGGTACTAGATGATTAACGAGACCTTGTGTTGCGGTTATGATGCGATTGCGAAGAGATCATTAATTGGAGGTATGAATGCACGCAACTCAGAAGCCATGAAGTACAGTGATTGGAGAAAAATATGGAAAAATCGCAAAAAATGCATGTTCTAACGTAAACACAGATGCCAGCCAAGCCTGTTGCACAGTTGTATTTGACGACGAGACGGCGAACGGCACCTGAGCGATATCGTCAGTACGTTGGAATTGACAGTCATGGTCGGAATAGTGTTCTGTGCAGCTGTAAGTGCGTTATGTCGGAGCTAAGTAGCTTCAAACGTGGGTAAAATATTGGTGGTCGTAGGTGGGTGCAAGTTAGCCAAAGTGTTTGGTGTCTCAAGAGACACCATATCGAAGATTTGCATAGCATAAAGGAAAAGTTGAAACACGTTATCCGCTAAGTCACAACGCGGACCAAAGTGTGCGCAGAGTGTTTTGACTGTCGTTGGAGGAGACTGTGGCGAAAAAGAAGAGGATGACAGCTGCAAAAGTCACTGGAGATCTAAATGTCATACTCGCGAACCTTTTCAGCACCAAAAGAACAAGAAGGGAGCTCCATAAGATGGGAATTGCAGGGCGAATTGGAATTTCAAAATTACAGCCGTGTCGTGGTATTCTTTTGGCCCCAAGGGTACTCTTCAAGGTCGCATTACTATCAAGGACAATGTGATCGTTTTGACTGATGAGGTCCATCCCCTAGTACAGTGTTTGTTCCTGGTTTGATACTGTATTCCAAGATGACAGGATTCCTGTTTACACAGCTCGCACCGCCAGGACATATTTTTTGTGTGGACGAGGATGAATCGTCGTATTTCCCCTGGCTATCACATTCACACATCCCAATATTACTCAGCCTCTGTGGTCTTCTTTGGAAAGAAGGGCATGTCATCGCCATCTATCTCCATCATCGTTTCTTGGAATGACTATTATTTTGCAGGAAGAACGGTATAAGATTCCTTTGAAAATCATACAGATCTCTGAAACTTCCTGGCAGATTAAAACTGTGTGCCCGAGCGAGACTCGAACTCGGGACCTTTGCCTTTCGAGGGCAAGTGCTCTACCATCTTTTTTTTTTTTTTTTAATTAGATAGTTCACAAACACTAAATGAAATGCATCCTCTGCAAAAACAAAAAAAAAAAAATCATTGTAAAACAAATCACAAATGTAAAGGAACAGGGATACAGGGATGTCGTTTTTATTTATTTATTTATTTATTTTCCATAAAGATCACTCTGTTAATAGGAACATGTAGATCATTTCATGGTATAGTAGGAGCATTATATATGGAGCGGTGAGAGAAGCGTGAGGTTCATAATCAGCTGTCAAATGTGCACACCGACTGCACCCGGCACATCCCAACTGCGTGGGGGGTCGAGGAAGACTGCCTGAAGATAGCTGGCAAAGGTTTTCCGATAGTGTGACCATCTATGAACCTCATTGTGGGCTTGCTGCAAGAAATACCAAAAGTAGAGTCGCGACTTGGCAGCATCCCCATAGAGGTACGCGATCGTCCAACCTTTGACCCAGATGATCGAGTGTGATTTAGTCGCCGGAAAGTAGTCACTCTCCGGATGTAAGAAGGAAGCAGGTGTAATATGTTGCGGGGTCACACGGAGGTAGCAAGCCACCATCTGTCTTCCTAGGAGCCATACGTCCTCCACCGCGATACAAGTTAAGCGGTGATGGTCGTCATCCACTTGGCGACATTTTGGGCATAGCGGAGTGTCCACTAGTCCAATTGCATAGAGTCGTTGGTTGGTGTTGAACTTGCCACAGGTGACAGAGAACCAGTGCCCGAACGAAGGTAGGAAGGAATTTTTGGTGCACATGTCTCCAAATCTTCGGCCAATGCAACTTGGGGTGTTTGAGTTCAATGACATTACGACTTATCCGTCGTTGCAGCCAAACATAAAAATCCTTCGCGCATGGTGGTCTCGTGCGCGGAAGCTCGTCTCTGATATAACTAAGTTCCACGATAAATGTTGATACATGCGCAAAATGTGGCCTAATGTTGCCCACCGCTACCGGAGGTGTGAGGGACGCTGGAACTAGGAGATCCAGTAGGCGGGATGTAAGGGAATCACGCCCGCTACGCCATTGCTTGTACATCGTGGCTAGAAGGAGCGCCGTCGCTCGGCAGTGAACATTCGTAAGTCCGAGTCCCCCCTTGTCCGTAGGGAGCGTGAGCGTTGTGTATCGCACCTTGAGGGGCGATCCAATCATCACAAAATAGCTTAGTGCTGATTGAAGTCGACGTCCGAGTGTGAGTGGTAGGGGCAGGATCTGCGAAATATGCACCATTCGAGAAACCACGTAAGTGTTCAGATATTCGACTCGCTGCAAAGGATCAAGGCGCCGTAGGAGATGTTGACGGACCATGGTACGTGTTGTCTGTAAAATACGTCGATAGTTAACTGCCGCAGTATGTTTTACAGATGAGGTAAAGTCTATGCCGAGATAGCGGAATCGTTGCACATAAGGAAACGGACTGATTTCTTCCGGCGTTAGGCCCCTTCCAACAGGCATTGCTGCCGATTTGTTCATGTTCACTGCACTACCCGCCGTCACACTGTGGTCCAACAACAGTTCAAGGACCGTCTTCACCTCTTCTTCAGAACGAACGAGCAGCAGGAGGTCGTCCGCATAGGCACGACATTTGAAGGTGTAGCCCCGCAGTTCCATCCCAGAAAGAGAATTTGTGAGCCTCCCAATTAATGGTTCCAACGCTATCGCGAACAGCAACATCGAAAGAGGGCAGCCCTGGCGAATGGATCGTCGAATTTGAATGGGCCCTGCTATACGCCCATTAACCTGTACCAAGGATTGTGCGCCCCCATAAATCCTTCTAATGAGACCAGTAAAACGGTCTGGAAATCCCATTTGTTCCAGTACAGCGTACAGATAGTTGTGGCGCACCTTATCAAAAGCACTGTGAAAATCAACCGCCACCATCGCCGCTTTAAACCGGCACTCCTCCGCCAGCGCTATCACATCACGGCATTCGCCAGTAGCTGTTTGCACATTCACCGATCCACCCGGTGTCGTCTGTTCTGGAGAGAGAACGCTACGAATTAACATGCGACATCGGGACGCTAGCAACCGTGCAAAGATCTTATAGTCGGCATTAAGTAGGGTGATGGGGCGATAATGTGTGACCGTAATTCCTGGCTTCGGTTTATGTACTGGCACCAAGAGGCCTTCCATAAAAGCCGGTGGAATAGGCGCATCGGAATTTAACATCTCGTTGTACATTTCCGTCCATCGCGGTGCCATTTCGTTGCGAAATTCTCGATAAAATTCAGCAGGAAGTCCATCAATGCCTGGGGACCGATTCAACGCACCCTTTGCGATCGCATCATGTACTTCCTCACAGCTAATGGCTTCCAGTAAGGTTCCCGCGGCTTCCACCGTCAGTGTACGGGAGACGTACGTGGCTATACGTTCGAGGTCATCGACAGGGGCTGCTTCGTCCCGATAGATGTGTTGGTAATGGTCGACGAATGCAAAGACAATGTCCGCTTGACGCGTCACTCTTCGGTCTTCGCGGGTAATTAATTCCCGTACCAAAACGCGTCGTCGGTGCTTTCGTTCATTAACGACGTGGTGCATGGAAGGAATCTCGTGCAGTATCGTATCGTGACATCTGGCGCGCACCATGGTTCCCTGAAGATGTGTCCGAGCTAAAGCCACTAGTTTAGCTTTTATCCTTTTGCGTTCGATCCAGACGTCCTGTCCCGGCTGACCATCGTCCAGGTCGCGCAGCGCTGCAAAATAAAAGTCGGTCGTACGGCGGCGCCATTCTGCCATCTCCCTGCTATATGAGATGAACGTACGGCGAAGCGCCGTTTCAGCACAAGTCAGCCACCAATCAAGCTTCGTCGCATACCTTCCAACCCTTCGCTCGCACATCGTCCATGTCACAAGGATCCGGTGACGGCATTCAGGATCATGTAGATGTTGAATGTTTAATTTCCACGGGGCCTTACTGTTCCACACCTCTCTACGGGGAAGAAGCACCGTACAGATGTAAGCGCTGTGATCGCAAAATGCCAGTGGCCAGCGTTCCGCGTCCTGGACATCATTTGCATGAGCGCGTGAAATATAAATGCGATCTAACCTGCTCGCCGAATGACTTGTCACATAGGTGTATCCCGGTACATCTCCATGTCGTAATTCCCACGTGTCACTAAGTACAAGGTCGTTGACAACGATGCGCAACTCTTGGCTGATGTTTGCTTGCGGCCATTGGTCTTTCTGGCTGAGAACACAGTTGAAATCTCCACCAATTATTACACATTCATAACGTCCATGGAAAAGTGGGGCAATGTCTTCTGCATAAAATCGCGCCCTTTCCCGCCGCCGATTGTTTCCCGACGGTGCATAAAGATTGATGATGCGTGTCCCAAACGTCGTGAAAGCCATTCCCCTGGCCGACGGAAGGTAACACACGTTTTCCACTGGGAAGACATCTCGCACGTAAACTGCCACCCCACTCCCATTGTGATCTCCATGTGACGAATAGGATTGGTAACCTGCGATGTATGGGAGTGCAGCTATGTGGACTTCCTGCAGCAAAGCAATATCCACATCAGATGCCCAAATCGTTTCTTTCAGTAGGTGTATTTTGGCCGGTGAACGCACGTCATTTATATTTAATGTCGCAATACGGTTCGCATGGCGTTGAATCCCACTCTGTCGATGCGCAACACCATCTCCCTGCATCGGCGCTGGGGGCTGAGTTAGAAGACGTTCTCTCGCCCCTCTCCCTTCACCTTCAGCAATTATTAGGCCGTCTTCGTGAGTGCCGGCTGCCTCTGTATGACGTCCGGCGCCTCCTCAATATCGTCATACAACTTCTTTGCAGGCAGTGATATATTCGTGTCCATTGCCACAGCTTCTGCGTCTGGAGAGCAAACTGGTTGTGATTCCTCTTCAGCATCACCACGTCCCGTTACCGTCAATGTGACAGACCGCTGCGGGTCTGATCGAATAGTTTCCATTGCCTCATCCTGTTTCGTAGAAGCTGTTGTGTCGTCTTGGTCCACAGGCACATCGTCGTCGGGGCAAGAGGAGTCATCCCTAGGAGATGTGGTGCGACGACGCCGTTTCCTCCTTTTCGGGGAACGTTGTTTGCGTGATCTTCCTTCCGTGTCCTCAGATTGTAGGGAATCACGGCTGCCCGACAGAAAAGCATCCGTAGGAACAGGAAGTGTTTCGAGTCCCATCGTTGTACTTGGCGGGAGTTCGGTCGAAACTGATGTTGTCGTCACAGAGTGCGTTCCAGACGGAACAGCACCCGTAGTGGCTGGAACTGCTTCGTGTACTATCGTTGTGCTTGGTGGGAGCTCGGTCTCATCTGATGTTGTCGCCGTAGATTGTATGCTCGATGGAGCAGCATCCTCTGTCATCCCGACGTCTGCTACAAGGTTTCGGAGAGTGCCATCTTGATCTTCCACCAGGGCTGTGTCTTTTCGGTCATCAGCGGACGCAGTGAGGGCTTTGGCATAGGTGATCGGTAGTACTGTCATCGCCGGCGACGGCTCCCGCACATCTGAAGGCAGTTGCGTAATCCGCCGTTGCATACAGTTCGACCTGAGGTGTCCCTCCTGGCCACAGCCAGAACATGTACGTGGTTGACCGTCGTAAATCACCACCGCCCGACAACCACCAATTGTCAGATAGGACGGTACATGCTTCTGAAGATCAATAGTGATCTGTCGCACTCCGTTAAGAACTGGGTACGTGGCGAATTGTGTCCAGCGTTCTGCTGTGTGACCATGTACCGTGCCGTATGGCTTAAAAGCCTCGATAACTTCGTCAGCCGGGAGCTCAAATGGCAGCTCAAAAACACGTATTGTCCGTACACCCAGACCAGCATGTTCTACAGTTACCGTGCCGACATTCCCGTCACTATGGCAAAATCGGAGACCTGCTTTTGTCGCCTGTAGAATTCTCTCACACGCCGCGTCATTTACCATCTTAACATACACCGTGGGACTAACGATGGACAGATGAATTCCGACAATATCGTTTGGCGGTATCTTGACGTCCTCTCGAATGAATCGTTCCACTGCTAAAGCCTTTGGTCGTTCGTAGTCTTTGCAAAAATTGAATCGTAATGTAGTTTTCCTGTACTTGTTCGCCATGATCGTTGTTACTAGCCCGCGCGCAGACTAAGTCCACAAGTAAACAAACACTCGCACACGCCGCACAGGCGGAAGTGCAACTCAGCACACGTCCGCACAGCACGGCTGACGCGGCGAGGACTGAAATCTGAGCTACCGAAGCATGACTCACGCCCGGTACTCACAGCTTTATTTCTGCCAGTACCTCGTCTCCTACCTTCCAAACTTTACTACCCGAGTTCGAGTCTCGGTCGGGCACACAGTTTTAATCTGGCAGGAAGTTTCATATCAGCGCTCACTCCGCTGCAGAGTGAAAATCTCATTCTGGATACAGATCTCTGTTTGTCTGTTGCGAGACAGCTGGAAGGTGATTTGAATTCCGATGGTCTTGGTACACCGTATTAGGCATGGTAATGTGTTCTGTTCCACGCTTTTGTGCGCCCCTTGTAGACACTGTGTATGGTTGTCACGTAACTTCTCTGCCTGCTACCTCCCTAACTGGGCGAATGAAGTACAATAGAAAGATATTCCAGATTTAAAGCACAGAAAAATTCATAATAATTCCTTACCGTCTGTAGTAATACACTACTGGCCATTAAAATTGCTACACCACGAAGATGACGTGCTGCAGACGCGAAATTTAACCGACAGGATGATGATGCTGTGATATGCAAATGATTACCTTATCAGAGCATTCACATAAGGTTGGCGTGGGTGGTGACACCTACAACGTGCAGACATTAGGAAAGTTTCCAACCGATTTCTCATACACAAACAGCAGCTGACCGGCGTTGCCTGGTGAAACATTGTTGTGATGCCGCGTCTAAGGGGGAGAAATGCGTACCATCACGTTTCAGACTTTCATAGGTCGGATTGTAGCCTATCACGATTTTAGTTTATCGTATCGCAACATTGCTGCTCGCGTTGGTCGAGATCCAATGACTGTTAGCAGAATATGGAATCGGTGGGTTCAGGAGGGTAATACAGAACGCCATGCTGGATCCCAACGGCTTTGTATCACTAGCAGTCGAGATGACAGGCATCTTATCCGCATGGCTGTAACGGATCGTGCAGCCACGTCTCGATCCATGAGTCAACAGATGGGGACGTTTACAAGACAACAACCATCAGCACGAACAGTTCCACAACGTTTGCAGCAGCATGGACTATCAGCTCGGAGACCAAGGCCGCGGTTACCCATGAAGCTGCATCACAGACAGGAGCGCCTGCGATGGTGTACTCAACGACGAACCTGGGCGCACGAATGGCAAAACGTAATTTTCTCGGATGAATCCAGGTTCTGTTAACAGCATCATGATGGTCGCATCCGTGTATTCGTCATCACCATACTGGCATATCACCCGGCGCGATGGTATGGGGTGCCATTGATTACACGTCTCGGTCACCTCTTGTTCGCATTGAGGGCACTTTGAACAGTGGACGTTACATTTCAGATGTGTTACGACCGGTGGCTCTACCCTTCATTCGATCCCTGCGAAACCCTACATTTCAGCAGGGTAATGCACGACCGCATGTTGCAGCTCCTGTACGGGCTTTTCTGGATACATAAAATGTTCGACTGCTGCCCTGGTCAGCACATTCTCCAGATCTCTCACCAATTGAAAACCTCTGGTCAATGGTTGCCGAGCAACTGGCTTTTCAAAATACGCCAGTCACTTCTCTGAATGAACTGTGGTATCGTGTTGAAGCTGCATGGGCAGCTGTATCTTTACACGCCATCCAAGCTCTGTTTGACTCACTGCCCAGGCGTATCAAGGCCGTTACTACGGCCAGAGGTGGTTGTTCCGGGTACTGATTTCTCAGGATCTATGCACCCAAACTGCGTGAAAATGTAATCACATGTCAGTTCTAGTATAATATATTTGTCCAATGAATACCCGTTTATCATTGGCATTTCTTCTTGGTGTAGCAATTTTAATGTCCCGTAATGTAACTACTCTCGCGGTATGGATTTCGTTGCAACAGTGGAGTTTCGGCGGAACATGTGATTGCTCAAGTTTACGTCTCACATTCTTATCACACATGTACTCTCATACTGTTAACGCACACACAGCATCAGTCTGAAACACCAACGAATATGTAGCACGTTCTCCATTTCCTGTTCAACAATAGCAATTAACGTGCAGCACTAGAAGTAACAGTGAACAGATTGACTTAGGTTCTTAAACTATCTTCGTAGAAGGTGAACGGAAGTATGTTAGGGAGTTACGTTATTGCACCCTATGGATTTACTCGACTGATTCCTAAACAATTAGAAATATCAGAGACATCACCCTGGTTAGTTGAAAAAGATCACGACTGAAATGACGGCAGCAATTAAGTTATATGCTTAAATTACGGATTCGGAGAAACCATGCAAGCCTCATCACCATGCGAGCCACAGCTACTTGATCATTTAACGAATCATAAATATTTCACAGAATGAAGATTAGAAAATATGTGAACAAAAATGTTGGCCAAAGTCCAAGCCAAACCTTTCTTCAGTGACAACGCTATGGATACCCGCATAGCCGTTGCTCAACATATCAGAATTTTTAGTCAGATTTGTCTCTGGAAGATGTAACCTGTGATCAATAAATATAGCCTGGATTATTTGTAGAAAAGGCAGTACATGCACGCAGGAGTATAGTTTTCTTCGTTCATAATAATTACTAGCCATTGTTACGCTTTTCTGACAGTGAGTGTAGAGGTCATCATCATCATCATCATTTAAGACTGATAATGCCTTTCAGCGTTCAGTCTGGAGCATAGCCCCCCTCATACAGTTCCTCCATGATCCCCTATTCAGTGCTAACATTGGTGCCTCTTCTGATGTTAAACCTATTACTTCAAAATCATTCTTAACCGAATCCAGGTACCTTCTCCTCGGTCTGCCCCGACTCCTCCTACCCTCTACTGCTGAATCCATGAGTCTCTTGGGTAACCTTGCTTCTCCCATGCGTGTAACATGATCCCACCATCTAAGCCTGTTCGCCCTGACTGCTACATCTATAGAGTTCATTCCCAGTTTTTCTTTGATTTCCTCGTTGTGGACACCCTCCTGCCATTGTTCCCATCTACTAGAACCTGCAATCATCCTAGCTACTTTCATATCCGTAACCTCAACCTTGTTGATAAGGTAACCTGAATCCACCCAGCTTTCGCTCCCATACAACAAAGTTGGTACTGACTTCCTTCTTGCAGAAGAGAGTAGATCGTAGCTGAGCGCTCACTGCATTAGCTTTGCTACACCTCGATTCCAGTTCTTTCACTATGTTGCCATCCTGTGAGAATATGCATCCTAAGTACTTGAAACCGTCCACCTGTTCTAACTTTGTTCCTCCTATTTGGCACTCAATCCGTTTATATTTCTTTCCCACTGACATTACTTTCGTTTTGAAGATGCTAATCTTCATACCATAGTCCTTACATTTCTGATCTAGTTCTGAAATATTACTTTGCAAACTTTCAATCGAATCTGCCATCACAACTAAGTCATCCGCATATGCAAGATTGCTTATTTTGTGTTCACATATCTTAATCTCACCCAGCCAGTCTATGGTTTTCAACATGTGATCCATAAATAATATGAACAACAGTGGAGACAGGTTGCAGCCTTGTCTTACCCCTGAAACTATTCTGAACCATGAACTCAATTTACCATCAACTCTAACTGCTGCCTGACTATCCATGTAAAGACCTTTAATTGCTTGCAAAAGTTTGCCTCCTATTTCATAATCTTGTAGAACAGACAATAACTTCCTCCTAGGAACCCGGTCATATGCCTTTTCTAGATCTATAAAGCATAGATACAATTCCCTGCTCCACTCATAACACTTCTCCATTATTTGCCTAGGCTAAAGATCTGGTCCTGACAACCTCTAAGAGGCCTAAACCCACACTGATTTTCATCCAATTGGTCCTCAATTA
This sequence comes from Schistocerca cancellata, assembly GCF_023864275.1. Classification (NCBI taxonomy): domain Eukaryota; kingdom Metazoa; phylum Arthropoda; class Insecta; order Orthoptera; family Acrididae; genus Schistocerca; species Schistocerca cancellata. The sequence continues at coordinate 1,006,844,254 of NC_064626.1, forward strand.
ATACTCGCACTTTCCTTTCAACAATACCTGAGAAGATTTTACCCACAACGCTGATTAAAGAGATACCTCTGTAGTTGTTACAATCTTTTCTGTTTCCATGTTTAAAGATTGGTGTGATTACTGCTTTTCTCCAGTCTGATGGAACCTGTCCCAACTCCCAGGCCATTTCAATTATCCTGTGTAGCCATTTAAGACCGGACATTCCACTGTATTTGATGAGTTCCGACTTAATTTCATCCACCCCAGCCGCTTTATTGCACTGCAATCTATTGACCATTTTTTCCACTTCCTCAAATGTGATCCTATTTCCATCATCATTCCTATCCTATTCTACCTCGAAATCTGAAATATTACTGATCGCATTTTCACCTACATTTAGCAACTCTTCAAAATATTCCCTCCATCTGCCCAAGGCATCCACAGGATTCACCAGCAGTTTTCCTGACCTGTCCAAAATACTTGTCATTTCCTTCTTACCTCCCTTTCGAAGACTGCTAATTACACTCCAAAATGGTTTTCCAGCAGCTTGGCCCATAGTCTCCAACCTGTTTCCAAAGTCTTCCCACGATTTCTTCTTCGATGCTGCAATTATCTGTTTGGCTTTGTTTCTTTCTTCAACATAACTTTCTCTGTCTACCTGAGTTCTGGTATGTAGCCATTTTTGATACGCCTTCTTTTTCCTTTTACAGGCTGCCTTGACTGTATCATTCCACCAAGCTGTTTGCTTCATCCTACTTTTACACACTACTGTTCCAAGACATTCTTTAGCCACTTCTAGTACTGTGTCCCTGTACCTTGACCATTCCTTTTCCAATGACTGTAATTGACTACATTCAACTAACTGGTACCTTTCTGAGATCGCTGTTATGTACTTGTGCCTGATTTCCTTATCCTGAAGTTTCTCCACTCTTATCCTCCTACATATGGACCTGACCTCCTGCACTTTCGGCCTCACAATCCCAATTTCACTGCAGATTAAATAATGATCAGTGTCATCAAAGAATCCCCTGAATACACGTGTGTCCCTCACAGCCTTCCTGAATTCCTGATCTGTTATTATATAGTCAATGACAGATCTGGTTCCCCTGCCTTCCCAAGTATACCGGTGAATGTTCTTATGTTTAAAAAACGAGTTTGTGATTACTAAGCCCATACTGGCACAGAAATCCAAGAGTTGTTTCCCGTTCCTGTTGGCCTCCATATCCTCTCCAAATTTACCCATAACCTTTTCATACCCTTCTGTTCGATTTCCAATCCTGGCGTTAAAATCACCCATGAGCAGAACACTGTCCTTGTCCTTTACTCTAACAACTACGTCACTGAGTGCCTCATAAAAACTATCCATCTTATCTTGATCTGTCCCTTCACAATGCGAATATACTGACACAATCCTAATTTTCTTGCTAGACACTGTCAAATCTATCCACATCAGTCGTTCGTTTACATACCTTATTGCAACTACGCTGGGTTCCATTTCTTTCCTGATGTAAAGCCCTACACCCCATTGTGCTATTCCTGCTTTGACTCCTGACAGGTAGACCTTGTATTCTCCCACTTCCTCTTCTTTCTCACCCCTTACCCGAATGTCACTAACAGCTAAAACGTCAAGCCCCATCTTACTTGCAGCCTCTGCCAGCTCTACCTTCTTCCCAGAGTAGCCCCCATTGATATTAATAGCTCCCCATCTCATTACCATTTGTCTGCCAAGTCGTATCTTAGGAGTCCCTGGTTTTTTAGTTAGAGGTGGGACTCCGTCACCTCCAAAGGTCCGAGACATTTTGCTCTGATTGTTGCCAGCATCATATTTAAAGTACCAGGGAAGCAGGTTGCTAGCCTTACTTGCCCCGAGTCCCATTGGGTTTTACCCCTAACGGCTGAGGGACTAACCGGTGGATTTGGTAGTCTTTGCCGTATGAGTACAAAGGTGACCATGACTCAGAATATGTCCGAGATGCCCAGCCTTATTCCAAAGTAACTGGTATCCCGACTGTCGGGACCACTTACTTTGCCACTCAAACGTTGCCCGTGGTTCATGAACTAGGACATGACTACAGGAACCCACACCATGAACCACGAGTGTAGAGGTCTACCTCATTTTTTATTGCCGAATTCAGACAATGGGATGCTGTTGCATACAACGTTGAATATCCGAAAAGTCCGGAGACCTTTGTTCATTTTAGTTTTTCTGCACAAGACGAGAAAGGAACTGACTGGCGAGTGTAATATTTGGTGAATAAGGAGGATGATGAAACAAAAAAACTCCTTTACATGCCAAGAACTGCTCCACATTTATGCTGGTGTTGGACAGTACGTTATAATGTAGCAGACACGTAAAACTATTTGCTATATACTGTGGCCGCACACGCCTATTCCTCTTCAAAGGGCAATCTAAAATGTTCGCGTGTGGTGCCTTTTAGTGTGTATTCTGTATGAATTATTCATTTAGTGTGGAAGAAGATAATCAAGTGTCTTGAAGCATCGCTTCTCGGAGCTACTGTTCATGGCTATCTATGACCTCTGTTAATTCTGTTTCATCGCCCACAGATTTCCCTTCAGTAAACACGCGATCACTGTTCACCATGCCGACAAAATCTACTCACTCCGTCTTGTCTTGCTCCTGCTCAAAAGCCAGGATGAGTGGCACTAACCTTAAATACATATCATCCTTACCCAAATTTTCTATTGCAGTTGACAAGCACTGTGCTATGACACTCTACTTCTACATCTATACAGATACTCCATAAGCCACTGGACTGTGTGTGGCGGAGGGTAACATGTACGACTATTTGTCATTCCCTCCCCTGTTTCACCAGAAAACAGACAGAGGGAAAAGCGACTGTCTGCATGCCACCGTATGACCCCTAATTTCTTGTACCTTGTCTTCTCGGTCCTTACGCGCAATGTATGTTGGCAGCAGGAGAATCGTTCAGCAGTCAGCTTCAAATGCCGGTTCTCTAAATTTTCTCAGTAGTGTTCCTACCGTCACCTTCCCTCCATGGATTCCCATTTGAGTTCCCAAAGCATCACGTAACGTGTTGTTCGAACCAACCACTGACACACGTAGCAGCCTGCCTCTGAATTGCCTCGAAGTCTTTCTTCCATCCGACTTGATACGGATCCCAAACGCTCGAGCAGTACTCAAGAGTAGGATGCACCAGCGTCCTATATATGGTATTCTTTATAGGAGAACCGCTCTTTCCTAAAATTCTCCCAATAAACCGAAGTCGACCATTCGCCTTCTCCATCACAGTTCTCAAATGCTATTTTCACCTCATACCACTTTGCAACGTTACGCTCAGATATTTAAAAGACTTGACTGTGTCAAGCAGGACATTGGTAATACTGTATCCGACATTACAGGTCTGTTCTTCTTACTCACCCGCATTAACATACATTTTTCCATATTTATGGCTAGTTGCCAACTGGAAATTTTAGCTAAGTCGTCTTGCATCTTCCAACAGGCACTCAACCTCGACACCTTATCGTACGCCATTGCATCAACAGCAAACAACCTCAGATTACTACCCACCCTGTCCACCAAATTATTTATGTATATGGAGAACAACAGCGTCCTAACACACTTTCCTGGCGTACTCCTTGACCATACCCTTGTCTCTGATGATCACTCGCCGTCGAGGACAACACACAGGGTTCTAGTACTTACGGCGTGTTCGAGCCACTCACATATCTGTGAACTTACTCCACTTTCTCGTACCTTCCTTATGGGGAACCGTGTCAAATACTATCCCGAAATCCAGGAATATGGAGTCAGCCTGTTGTCCTTCATCTATGGTTCCCAGTATATCATGTTAGGAAAGGGCAAGGTATGTTTCGATCGAGTGATTCATGGACATACGGTTCTCAATCTCAAGAAAGTTTATTATATCTGAACTTGGAATATGTTCAAGGATTCTGCATCAAACCGAAGTTAGGGATATTGGTCGGTAATTTTGAGAGTCCATTCTTTTACCCTTCTTATACAAGGGAGTAACCTGCGCCTTTTTTTAGCCGCTTGGAACATTGTGATGGCGAAATATACATTATAAATGGAAGACAGGAAAGCCGCCATTACCGTAGAGTACTCTTTCTAAAACCATTTGGGATTCTATCCGAACTTGGTGATTTATTTGCTTTCAAATCTTTCAGTTTTTTCTCTACGCCAGAGATGGGTATAAGTATGTCATCGATACGGGAGTCTGTCAGATGATTAAATGACGGTACATTTGCACGATTTTCCTGCGTGGACGATTTCTTGAACGCGAAATTTAAAACTTGGCTTTCGTTTTGCTACCTTCAACTGCCAGAACTTTTGCTAAGGTATGACGATGGTATTTTCTGTATGCTTCGCCCATAGATCTTTTCACAGACTCAAGGAGCTCTACTAACCTTTGCTTGTCGTTACTTGTGGATTCTCTATTGAACTGTGAGTACCGCAGCCTCTGCTTCCTCAGCATCTTCCGAAACTCGTTATTAAACCATCGTGGGCGTTTTCCATCCTTTATCCACTCACTGTGCACGTAACTCATCAAACAACGATTTACAATCTGCTTTAACTTTGCACATTATTCCTCTCAAATGGTTCAAATGGCTCTGAGCACTATGGGACTCAACTGCTGAGGTCATTAGTCCCCTAGAACTTAGAACTAGTTAAACCTAACTAACCTAAGGACGTCACAAACATCCATGCCCGAGGCAGGATTCGAACCTGCGACCGTAGCGGTCTTGCGGTTCCAGACTGCAGCGCCTTTAACCGCACGGCCACTTCGGCCGGCCATTATTCCTCTCAATCCATATTAATGGAACTAGTGATGAGCAACCTTTCGAGTTGTACATGGTTCCCGCTAGGTATCAGCAGTGTGCGCCCAATTCAGTTCCATTAAAGATGGTTCGGTGACAACAGAAAGCGCTTTGCTTTCTACATTTTGTGCTATGCGGGTCAGTAGTAATTGGTCAGCGTGACTTCCGTACTAGGTATGTGTGGATCCTCCTACAGCACAGAGCATTAGTCGATGACATGAACAATTCCGAGAAACAGGTTGTTTGTGTAAAGGAAAATCGCCGGGCCGTCCCCGAGTATCTGACACAGACGTCTAACGCATCCGCTATAGTCTCACAAGGAGTCCGCAGAAACCCGTTCGCCATGCAGCTCGACAGCTCAACATGCCCCCGATGTCCGTCTGGCGTGTGTTGCGTCGACGTTTACACACGAAACCATACAAAATTCGGCTACTGCAAGCTCTTCGTGAAGGTGAAAAACAACAACGTGCGGAGTTCTGCAATGCCGTTCTTGGCAAGATGGAGGACGAAAGTTTTCTTCCACGCTTAGTGTTTGGTGACGAGGCAACATTCCATTTAAATGGGAAGGTGAACCGTCATAATGTGGGAATATGGGGTACAGAATAACCACATGAAGCTATACAACATGAGAGGGACTTTCCAAAATTTAATGTGTTTTGTACAGTTCCACAGGAGAAGGTGTTAAGGTGTGGAAGCGGTAACTCAAGACACGCTCGCTGGGTTGTGGGAACAGTTTAAATACCGCATTGACATATGCCGTGCGTCTCAAGAGCGGCATATTGAACACCTATAAAAAGGTACGAGAAAAGCTCTTTGAGTTTCCATTCAACAAAAAACAAATTTCATTGTATGTGTTTATTAGTTTCAGAAATGCAGACATGCCAAATCGGCTGATTCTTTTTGATACACCCTGTACAAGAAGTAAAATATGAACACTAACAGATGATGATGATGATGATGATGTTTGGTTCGTGGGGCGCTCAACTACGTGGTTATCAGCGCCCGTACAATTACCCAATCTTTGCTCAGTCCAATTTCGCCACTTTCCTGGATGATGATGAAATGATGAGGACAACACAAACACCCAGTCATCTCGAGGCAGGTGAAAATCCCTGACCCCGCCGGGAATCGAACCCGGGACCCCGTGCTCGGGAAGCGAGTGAACACTAACAGAAAATTGCGACGAAACTGTAAAACTTACAATCAAAAGGGAAACGGTTGGCCGGCCGCTGTGACCGAGCGGTTCTAGGCGCTTCAGTCTGAAAATGCGCGACCGCTACGGTCTCAGGTTCGAATCCTGCCTCGGGCTTGGATGTGTGTGATGTCCTTAGGTTAGTTATGTTTAAGTAGTTTTAAGTTCTAGGGGACTGATGACCTCAGATGTTAAGTCCCATAGTGCTCAGAGCCATTTGAACCATTTGGAAACGGTTGACAGCCATGAGATCTGCATTTGAACGAAAGCCCTGACCGGGCAGTACGAAGTAGCTTATCACATCATTGAGTATTAAGTCCTCAATTCCTGTCGATCAGGATGTAAAGAGATGCATCGGTTGGAAATCACGAACGAAATTATTGCGAGCTTTCTGAAGAGAAACTGTAGTACTACATCGAACTGCTCGGTCCAAGGCTGATGCCAGGTAACGGAAGTAGGCACACACACACACACACACACACACACACACACACACACTGAAGTCAGTTGTGATGCTGCACTACTGCTATCACGACGTGGCTCTGACTAGGAACTGCAACCGAATGGGATGCTGAGAGCTTCTCTGAGCACTTTTGTTGATTTGGACAACTATCCACAGGAGGCTTCCGCTGGCAAAAACAGGATGACTTAGCTAACATTACAGGTGTAGTGGTTACAAACTGTTCAGACCAGTCTTCAAAAGTGGGAAAGTCTGGTATCCTTGCACGTTGAGGTAACCGTAGCTTGAAACGGATCGGAACATCTATATAATTTCGTCATCTCGTGAATTATTAGAAATAATTAATCCGCAGTCTGAAAAATTTATCCGTCGCCACCATTCGATAGTTCACCATTCAGGAAAACCTTTGATGGTCTCAGATTGCCGAGGATAACTGAGTTAACCTTTAACAGCAATCGATATTTTGACTAACATAACTGGAATCACAGGTCCAAATGGACCCTTGAATAAAAATTCAACATAATCCTCATGAAAGATATAATTCATCGGTAAATGCCTAATGATTGTATTGAAATAAGTTCAATTTCAAATATAAATCAACTTTTATTCAGCAAATATTTTACATTGTGTTATTTTTTTTAACTTTAAGTCCTACATTTCATATTTTACAAGAATGTTTACTACCTTATTTTTAATGCAACACAGTTACAAAAACTTCTTAGATTAAAATACCGAGATATACTATGGAGTTTCTCTTGACTTCCCCATAACATAAATAGGGATTCTTTATACCATCAATCAGAAACAAAAATAATGACAACGAAACATGGAAGTGTCCAAACGTTATCTATATCAGTACCCAAACTTAGAATGGCACTTGGTACACAGCACATTTTTTCTGTATGTCGTTTACAGATGAATTTAAAACATCTGTCTCACTTCTGTGATTCTTTGCTGTCAGTTTTAGGGCCTCATAAATAACACCTTCCTGGTTTTCGTGAGCCACTGAATTTTCTAGTCGCAGGTCATTTTGTGGTTCATGCTCTGCTCCTAGAAAATTATCTACCCTACTTTTCAGATCTACTGAAAATGAAGAATACTCCATCTTTCTTTCTGTGATAAATGGCCTTATCAAATTTAGTGAAACTGAGACCAGTCATGTGAGTGTTGATGATGTGGATTCTAACTCTGGACCTAGCTGGTGGATGAGTAGACCACATGAATCGATTTTTACCTCGAAAATATGCACTACATGACATCACTCTCTACTGAATCATCAGATGATGAATTACTTGAATCAGAAGAAATTTCATTTTGTGTATTTTCATCATCACTTACGTTCTCTTCGTCAAAAATCACTTACAGATTCTGTGCCTGGTTGATTTTCATCTAAGAATAGTTCACAGATTTCTTTTTCAGTGAGACCCCGCTGCATTGTGGCAATAAAGTGTCTGAAACACCAGAAAATAAGTAAGTATACCGGGTGATGAAAAAGTCAGTATAAATTTGAAAAGTTAATAAACCACGGAATAATGTAGACAGAGAGGTAAAAATTGACACACATGCTTGGAATGACATAGGGTTTTATTAGAACCAAAAAAGAAAACACCCCATATTGCTAGATGCGTGAAAGATCTCTTGCGCGCGTCGTTTGGTGATGATCGTGTGCTCAGCCGCCACTTTCGTCATGCTTTGCCTCCCAGGTCCCCAGACCTCAGTCCGAGCGATTATTAGCTTTGGGGTTACCTGAAGTCGCAACTGTACCGTGATCGACCGACATCTCTAGGGATGCTGAAAGACAACATCCGACGCCAATGCCTCACCATAACTCCGGACATGCTTTACAGTGCTGTTCACAACGTTATTCCTCGACTACAGCTATTGCTGAGGAATGATGGTGGACATATTGAGCATTTCCTGTAAAGAACATCATCTTTGCTTTGTCTTAATTTGTTGTGCTAATTATTGTTAGTCTGATCAGATGAAGCGCCATCTGTCGGACATTTTTTTAACGTTTGTATTTTTTGGTTCTAATAAAACCCCATGTCATTTCAAGCATGTGTGTCAATTTGTACCTCTCTATCTACATTATTCCGTGATTTATTCAGTTTTTCAAATTTATACTGACTGTTTGATCACCTGGTACACTGACTAAACATATCCCATATCTGGAATTGTGGATCAAACTGGACCTAGGAATGGCACTTACTTCCGCTTCCAGTAAAATGCAAGTAGCGTGCTCATGGTCCCTCGTGCACCTCACAATGTACTAGGATTGCACTGGCACACGAAACCGAAACTCTGCATATTTCCATTGTTAGATGGCGTCATTGCTGTCAGCGGATCCAAAACGACCCACGATTCCAGTTAAGGGTTAACATCATTTAATCATCAGTTAATCAAAGTGTCATCTGGTGGACGTACATTGTGGTCGTTGTGTTTAGTCCACTTCTGTCAGTTGCCACTTGGTGGTGAACGTGAACACCTGTAACCGGTGAAATTTAGTTATACGGAACGTGAAAAAAATAGTTTTCTTCCATAACCAGTCCCGGAATGACTTCACAAAATTATGGACGTTGTATGACGACACCATAAAGGGCTTATTGAATCTTATATGAGTTGAAACACTAACGTCGCTGCAATACAAGCCATAAGACAATTGAGGAGTGATTAACATTGTACTGGATCGACGTCCCTGGTCGTTGGGGCTCAATTCGAAGAGGTGCTCAGCTTTGAAGAGAACTACTTCATTCAATGAAATGAGAAGTCCAAGACCTGTGTGGAGACATCCCGGACTGCGGTGGGATACCAACCGGACTGTCGCCCGCCGTGCGGTCCGACAACCGCGAGTTGTGGAATGAGGTGCCATTTCTGTTCACAGCAGGACCCGTTTGGTTATCAACCACGGCACTCTTACAGCACAGCGGTACGTCGACGATATTGTACGACTCGTTTTGTTACCCTTCATGGCAAGGTATCCTGGGCTTACATTTCAGCAAGGTAGCACCCACTCGCACTCAGCGATGGCTTCTACTGTTTGTACTTGCCAAACCCTGCCTTGGCCAGTGAGTTCTCTGGATCTGGAGCATTATGGGCACGGTCCTCTAACCACCTCGGGATTTTGACGATCAAAAGCGCCAGTTGGAGAGAAAATGGCACGATAGTCTACAGGAGGACATCCCACAACTCTATCAATCAATGCCAAGCCGAATAACTGCTTGCATGAGGGCTAGAGGTGGACCTACACATTATTGACTTGCTCAATTTGTGAAGCACTTTCTCTTGAAGAAATCTTCCAATTTTTCTGAAACTGTAATCATTTGGTTGTCTGTACATGTACATCATATATCTACAGATTTCCGTTCCACCGAGATAATACATTCAGTAGTCCAGAAAGTAACGGGGTAGAGGTGACTGGTGCATCGCCTTTCAAGCTGACTGTGAGATACTTTAAGTAGTAAAGGAGTTTTGCTATTTGGGGAGCAAAATAACTGACGATGGTGGAAGTAGAGAGGATATAAAATATAGACTGGCAATGGCAAGGAGAGCGTTTCTGAAGAAGAGAAATTTGTTAACATCGAGTATAGATTTAAGTGCCAGGAAGTCGTTTCTGAAAGTGTTTGTATGGAGTGTAGCCATGTATGGAAGTGAAACGTGGACGATAAATAATTTAGACAAGAAGAGAATAGAAGGTTTCGAAATGTGGTGCTACAGAAGAATGCTAAAGATTAGATTGGTAGATCACATAACTAATCAGGAGGTATTGAACAGAAAGGGGGAGAAGAGAAATTTGTGGCACAACTTGACTAGGAGAAGGGATCGGTTGGTAGGACATGTTCTGAGGCATCAAGCGATCACCAGTTTAGTATTGGAGGGCAGCGTGGAGGGTAAAAATCGTAGAGGGAGACCAAGAGATGAATACACTAAGCAGATTCAGAAGGATGTAGGTTGCATTAAGTACTGGGAGATGAAGAAGCTTGCACCGCATAGAGTAGCATGTAGAGCTGCATCAAACCAGTCTCAGGACTGAAGACCACAACAACAACAATTCATTTGTTCATTTGTCACTCTTCCCACTCCTACACTTTTCCCCGTTAGATGACAGTGCAGTACTATACTGCGCAAAATTTATCTTTTTGGTGATGAAGTTACACTGAGTGCCACACAGAACTATATTCACTATTTGCAGAAAACCAAATAATAATTGTAGATTATGGTTATGTCTTCTTAGTAATTAGGCGCTATCTTGATCCTCCTTAAGCTTTACCAATACTCGACTTCTCCACCCTTCTGGTGGGACTTACTTCAAGCTTCTTCTGGTGTTCCCGGGGGAGTGAAATCTGAGTGTTGAGCCAAATGGGAACAAGTCATAACACTAATGAAATTTCCAAAACGTACATACATAATTAGCTTTAGGCCCTAATTATTTCCTTGATACCTAGTGATAAATGCTGCATCAAATGATAAAACTGAAAATTTCGTTATATAGAGCAACGACTTACTAAAAACGTGTTTCCCTCCACCACACATTATGCAGCTACACATCGGGCGCTCATCGCCGTTACATACTATGGAAACAGGTAAGACTATATGACAACACTCCTGGTGGCGCCCCAAGACAGAGCTTGTGACCGAAGTAGCCGTGGGTCTAAAGTCCAGGACGAGCCCAGTGCATGAGGAGGAGGGGCAACTTAATGGGCGGCGCGTGAGCAGGTGACGGCACGCGACACCGACCGCCGGCGATGCGGTGATTTCCCCGTGTTCCGCGCACCGTGGACTGCATGGCGCGGTGTGAGAATCGATAGTCGACACGGGCACACACGCGGTGATGCTGCGCCCCCTCCCCCCCCCCCCCTCCACCGGTCACCCGTTCGCTCTCGGACGCGTCCCGCGCTGCACCACTGCTATTTGCGACGCGTGTAGTCTCACCTGACTCGTGTTAATTAGTAATGCGACGAAGGCCGGATCGATAGCAGAGCTAGTCGATTGAGTAGAGGCGAGTGGGGAAGCGGAAGCGGCTGCCCCGGTAATGGCACGCAGTGTGGCTCATTTTGGAGGCGTACAAATGGGCGCATTAGGACGGGGCCAAGTGATGAAATCGGCAAAAGTTCAGTTCTGTCTAAAGTAAACTGACCATTTACCATTACGAATAACTGCAGATTATTGAGTAGAACAGCAATAATCCACAAATTCTCGGCAGCTCTATCCTCATACGATTTTATTTACATTTATTCCACTCTGAATGCCTTTAACACACCTGTGGATCAAAAATCGCTAATGCACGCATGTTCGGTAGATCTTCACTCAGTTCGATTCCTCAGGCCGAAAAAATTTTCACTGCCGGCGTGTAACCGGGACGTGAAGGAGAGGTAGTGGCATCCACTTCCTAATTACCATATTTTTCGCCTCAGTCCAGTACTGAATTTTGAGTGTCTCGTGAATGTGTCACGGAGCAAAAGCATGTGGCACTGTTGTGGTGAGCCACCCGTCGGATGGGGAGATTAATCTCGGCGGTACCCTTGGTATTCTTCAAGAGGTGTGGGCTACATGCTGGCACCAGATTTCGCCTACTGTCTTGTCTTATTGCCATAAGCAGTATAGCCACAATGCCATAATTACGCACTCTTTTCAATAACCTACACGAGACATTAACACTAGATACGAAATGGCCAAGTGACGTCAATCAGGAAGCCTTGCACCAATCCGTTACCTGCTCGAGGTCGTCCAATATAGCGACTATCGTCTTCCTCGTTGGATTATTTTATTGTTCCTACGCGTTTACGAACTCTTATGAAACGACAAACTCGGTTTAAATGTGGGGAACAGCATGCACACACTCTTTTTGTGTATAGGCCTAAGAACATTTTAGTACTGGATGTGATGTACATATCGAACGCTGTGTGTATTACGACTGAAATAATCGTGAAGGTTTTATTTGTGTTATATTTCGAAATCGCATCACTCCGAAGAGGAGGTAGAGCCGCCTCTTTACTGTCAAATAAAAGCATTTCAGATTTCATCCTGGACAAAGTAGCAATATCTACAGCATCGCGTTACAAGAAAACTATTGTATCTGTCCTCATACGGGAGACTACCACAAGATATTCTGCTGCTCGAAAAGTATGTCAAGTTATCTAAGAATTGACATCTTACTGACAGCCGTAAGCTGTTGTCAAAACGTACTTTTTTATTATGAGTGTTGTATCAATAAGAGATTCACACGTTTATACTGCTTGATATATTAGGTACTGGTGTGAATGACAGCGTTGTTTTATCATTGCATATAGTTTACAAATTGCATAAAAGCCGTGCAGCAGAAAAAAAAACATCAAATATTTTTATAATATTAGTGTTTAACATTCCGTAGGTGGTAATGTCATTAGAGGGACAGTAGAAACACGAATTCTGCTAAGTGGGATCTTGTTCAAGGAACCATCCTAGCATCTGCCTATTATGAGTGAAATGAACCACGAAAAACCCTCATTAGGAAACCTGTCGATGAATTGGACGACTCTCATTTGAAATATAAATTGTGACTATTACCGATTGAGATGACACAGTTTATAACAATAAAACGGTAGAATATCTCCATAGAAATAATCAACACTTGCAACTATGAAAACAAGATGCTTAGATTTACACGAAAGGGGTTTACATCTCACAGTATGTCGCCGAGTGTCGCGTACTATACGAGGGTGAATTTAAGATTAGACCCGCCCCACCAAGGGGCCAAAATCAGATATGTACTTTGCAGAGATCATATGTCACCGTCCCACGGTGCCGCAGTATCCAACTGCAACGTGGTACGACTGCCGTGGTCGCCCGAACGTGTGCGACTCACTTCTCAGCAAGAGTTCCAAACTACATAGCGGATGCCGTGGCTAGCAACAACTACACATGCCAGGACATAAACTGCGCAATGTGTTGTTCTGATTATTGTGTGCCAAACATAAACAATTTGACACAGATTTGTTAAAGAATCTACAAGAGATAAGGTCAGAAGTAAAACGTCAGATTTGTCCCCGAATTTCAATAACAAAATCACAAAACCTTTTTCGGCCAAGAACTCTTCATCAAGCAGTCTATTGATAAAAAAGAGGAGGCAGTGAGAATCATTGTAGACTCAACAAAATCTGCCACATAACTGTATTATGATAAAACAAGAATAAAGTTATACATAAAAGTAAATGCTGCAGGCGGTGACGCAAATTTCTCGTGGCGTCGTCAGTACAAGCATGGGCAATAGTAGGCTGATGCGCAAGTTTTGTGGGCGAGATTCTATTTTCTCTTTGTCTACTGGTACGTGTCTACAGTAGCCAAATGAATAGCCACCTAGGCAGAATTTATATTTACATTGATTATAGTAATGTGACATAACATTTTAAGGTTTTTTGAAAATTAAAACTTTAAAATCTTAAAACAATTTTTAAATTTCCACATTTGTAAGGAAGTCAGTAAGGGAAGGGGGGTTTTTGGTGGATTTCATAATCTCATGATGATCTGTATATGTTATCTGCATGTATTAAACTAGTAAATTCTTGTCCAAAGGAGGCCAGTAGTATCATAGGCCTTAACTTCAGAAAGAAATGTTTGCGAAGGGATGTTTTTCGCACAGAATTGTATGGTAGGGAATCGTGGACTATGGAGAAACCAGAAAAGAAGACAATCGAAGCGTTTGAGATGCAGTGTTAAAGAAGGATGTTGAAAATTAGATTGACTGATAAGACAAAACACAATAAAGAAACACATAGAAACCATGAAAAGAAGGGTCAGTATGATACGACATATGTCAAGACATCAGGGACTAACTTCCATGGTACTAGAGGGAACTGTAGAAGGTAAAATCTAAGTGAAGGCAGAGGTGCAATAAACAACTGCGGATGTGTACGGCAAGTGCTACTCCGAAATGAAGTGTTTGGCCCAGGAGAGGAATTCGTGAAGGAAAGCATGAAAAAGAAGTAGGTTAGTATCCCTAAGCTTTTCTTAAACATATAGATAGACCGTTAATAGAGGACGTGTGCACATAAACACGTTCAGTCGCGTTATTTTGAAGGAATACAGACTCATTACAACGCAGCCAAGGAACTGAAGCGGAAAGAAGTGATGCTTCTCTACCAAAGATAACGCATGTGTGTTTCCTTACCTTCAAAAGAAAGTTAGCAGACAATAGGCCCTGATTCTCAACATACTTGTAATCTCAAATTAGTAATACATTGCAAATTACCTTACTCGTCATCAATTCGAAAATTTCATTATTTTTATATCACACTGGGTCAGTAGCATGCTAATTTGTGTGACTGTGTATCAGTTTACAACTTCGCAGTTTATTGTTAGTGACAGTTAATAAGTTACAGAAATGTAATGGGAACCACTTTAGTCAAAGCCACAGAACTTAGCATTAAGCATTAGTAAAGTTTTTATTTTTGTTCTGAAAAAAGGATGTAGGAAATATTGCTGCATTGAATCATTCTATACACATCCACGAACACTTAGTAAGTCGAGAAAACACGAAACAGAGCAATTCCTCTCAATCCATGTATGTAAAGTCAAATTTAGTTTAGAAAAATAATATCAAAACGAAATTTTTAATTTTATTTTTTAACATTGCTGTTTCCTTCTATGACTGGTTCTCGCACATTTGAGGTTGATGCACTCGTCCTTAAAAGTGAAATAACCGGAATACAGGCATTCTAACGTCGACTGTTGTTGTAGGCATCTGTTCATAATCCATCATTTTGGGTTTCATCCACTTTATTTTCTTTCTTGCAGTTATTTAACAATCAACCAGAAAATCAAATACAGTTATATAACTAGCCAAAATATTAATATAGAATTTTATATGGCTGGTAGCCTATTAAAACAATATCAAAACAACAAGTCTTGTCATAGTATTATTTCATTTCATCGATAGCCGCTGTCTCAAGCTCCTGAACCAAAGATGAACTTATGTTTACTTCACGAATTAGGCCTCGTAAGATTTCGATTCTTTTGTTAGACTTACACCCATGGAAATTAGAGAGAATTTGTATTCTTGAAGATGAAATATTATTGGACGACGACGGTATCTATGAGCAAAACACCTTGGGACGAAAAGAGAACCTCATTTTCTTCACGGTTTAACCGGATGAGACGCATAAAATATAAGGCAGAATGAGCTCTAATAGGTCATGAGCCAATAAAAACGCGGAATCTACTACTGAAGTGTAAAATACGGCTCATAATTTTAGTGTGCTTTTAAGACGTGTGTCGGTACACTGGATTTCGATACTCATAATCGGAAAAGTCTCTTTCCGGAATATATAAAGTACTACTTCTCGAGCACATTTCATTTATCCTCTCCTGTTAGGAGCTGAGATTACTTCCGCTCTGGTTTGGAGGTGCGACGGGCTGGGTAATGTAAAGTTTGCCCGAGCTAACGGAGCGTGTCGCATGACAGCTGCGGAAAATGTTGTTGACCGTCGCAAAACTTGGTGCGTTCCGTGAAAGGAACTCGTAAGCGACACAGGATTGTGTTTCCGTCGGGACAAATTTCAGGCGAAAGTCTTGCGCCGTCTCACGAGCGTAACGCGAGAAGTCTCTCCGGGCCGCCGCCCGCGGGGGCGGAAGGAAGCCTTGCCGCCGGCAGCCGCACCGCGCCGCGCCGCGCGCTGCGGCTACCCGCTAACCACGGCCGCCACCGCCGGCGCACGGTCCAGCGGGTCTGTCACGCGCGTTCTCTGAGACGCGTGGTGCGAGCACGCCATATACTGACTGCAGCAGTTCCGTCAAATGAAGCTACGTGGATGAACTGTCACGGGAAGAGCTGCTCCATTTAAAGATGTGCTGTGTATAACGCTCGAAAGTTGCGGTTAGTGTAGACACGATACCTGTCTGAGCTGTCAGTTATGCATTCGCAGTAAATATGGCAGCATAATAAACATGGCAGCACGTCACGAATTAATCCACTTCGAACTTGGGATGATAATGATTGCAACACAATAGGGTCGTGTCACATCGGAAATTACACAAGAATTCGGTTTTAGCTGGTGAAAAGTGTGTACTGTGGAATTTTAAAAGAGACAGGTTTTCAACATTGGCAAACGATTTTGCCAAAGCGCTCAGTTGCATTTTTTAATAATATACATCCCTCAGTTCCAATCAATTGTCTCCATTTCTGCTGTTCATATGTACAACGTATTATCGATTTCAGAGTTATGCAGGGTGACTCAACTCTTACTAGCCACGTTATTTTATGCAAGCCGGAATGTTATATCGGACTTTCAAAGACCGTGGTCAAGATTTTCACATTTCTTCTTTGTGGCTGGATACGTTTTCTCTAGAGGCCGTAATTTTCAAGATATTTAAGAAAAACTTACAAAAGTGACTTTCAGCCGTACCCCCTCTCCCACACTCGACCCCCAGACGTCAGAATTCTCATATGTTGTTCACAGCACTCCTACCTGCCACTGTACAAAAATTTATGACTGTACGAGTTATTTACCGCTTCCGACCTTTTATGGTGTTCTTTGACTAGTCTCATTACGCCATCGGCTTAGTCGAGCACTTACGAATTGTAAATTTACGTATCTGTAAATTTTACCTAATAGTTTTGTTAACTTTAGCAGCATAAAATATACATTTACATCGTTTTATTCGTCAGGCCTGCTGACTACAAAACTACTGTGCTTGTTAGGGTTAAGTTTGGGTCGAACTGTCAACTTAATAGTAACATTTAAAAACGTCGCTTGTCTTTCACTACCCTCAACAACAAAATTAAATTAATAGTCGGAAATAACTGTACGGTGATTGGAGGGAGTGCCACGAACAACATACTGGAAATCCTGATTGGTAACAGATGCGTGTGAAGGTGGGGGTGCATTTTAAGGTCATTTTTCTACATTTTAACTGAATAATTCGAAAACCGAGGCCTCTTTCAATTTCCTTCCAAAAAGGTCCATTTTTTTCTGTAGGACTAATAGTTGGCGCATACAGAGCGAAAGAATATGAAAATCTTAGGCATGGCTTTGAAGGACAGATATAAAATTACTGGTTGCATAAAACGACATCTGTAGGGGCAGCTCAATGACCCTGTATAGCTTCATACATACATGTGATTTTTCCAATAAATACACCGTGGAATATACCGAGGAATTCAGACAGCATACATTGAAGATATATTGTCCACCCCACTTCACGTGGTTGTAGATAAAGCCGACACTAACAACACATACCCTGAACAGCCAGAACATTATGACCACCGACCTTCTAACGACATAAACCCGTCCAGACGACAGCAGCGTCACCTGGAGAGGAGTGACTGTTAGTCAGACACACGTACGGTGCATGCAGTATCAATGACCGTGCTGTACGTGTGTAGAATGGGAAAGGTGTGCGGTCAATCCAAGTTTGACCAAGGGCTGATTGTGATGGGCCGGAGGCCGTCCCGCCATTTTGGAAAATGCGCGATTTGTCGAGAGTTCGAGGACTGCTGTGGTGAGCGTCTTCATCACCTGACGAAACCAAGGTGAAACGACATTCAGACGACTCCCGATACCTTCTTCTTCTCGCCAATGAGAGGGCACGAATTCGTTACCTTTCAGGGGAGCAGCTCCTTGACCCCTGTACTGTGAGACGGAGACAAGCTCACGGAGGCTTCGTTGTGCTCTGGGGAACTCTCACGTAAGCATCCATGGGTCCAGTGGAGCTCGTACAAGGCACCATGGCGGCCAAGGAATATCGTACACTGGTTGAAGACCAAGTACACACCTTCATGACGATTATATTTCTAGACGGAAGTGGCATCCTTCGACAAGATAATGCGCCATGTCACAGCGACAGGAGCGTGATGTAGTAGTCACATGACTGAGACGATATTCCATAAGCATGCAATTTCACTGCCAGCAGCTTGTGTAGTACAGTGTCAAAAGCCTTCCGTAAATCCAGAAATACGGAATGGATCTGAAATCCCTTGTCAATAGCACTCAACACTTCATGTGAATAAAGAGCTAGTTGTGTTCCACAGGAACGATGTTTTCTAAACCCATGTTGACTGTGTGCCAATAGACCGTTTTCGTCAAGGTAATTCATAATGTTCGAACACAATATATGTTCCAAAATCCTGCTGCGTATCGACGTTAACGATATGGGCCTATAATTTAGTGGAGTACTCCTACTACCATTCTTGAATATTGGTGTGACCTGTGCCACTTTCCAGTCTTTGGGTACGGATCTTTCGTCGAGCGAACGGTTGTATATGATTGTTAAGTATGGAGCTAATTCATCAGCATACTCTGAAAGGAACCTAATTGGGATACAGTCTGGACCAGAAGACTTGCTTTTATTAAGTGATTTAAGTTGCTTCACACTCCGGGGATTTTTACTTCTACGTTACTCATGTTGGCAGCTGTTCTCGATTCGAATTCTGGAATATTTCCTTCGTGTTCTTTTGTGAAGGCATTTCGGAAGGCTGTGTTTAGTAACTCTGCTTTGGCAGCACTATCTTCGATACCATCTCCACTGCTATCGCGCAGTGAAGACATTGATTGTTTCTTGCCGCTAACATACTTCACATACGACCAGAATCGCTTTGGATTTTCTGCCAGGTTTTGAGACAAAGTTTCGTTTTGAAAACTGTTGTAGGCATCTCGCATTGAAGTCCACGCTAAATTTCGAGACTCTGTAAAAGATCGCCAAACAAATGTATCCTTTTCTTCTATACCTACATAATGAGTATGCTGTGGATGTTTCTGTCTCCCGAACTGGGAACAGAAGTGCTGACATGGCTGCACGCATTATTCCGACAAACACGCTTGCACCGGTTGTACCTCGACTGGTCCTGTTTCTTAATCATCGCAGTGAAATGGTTTGGGATTATACACAAAAGCAGTTAAACGCAGCAGTCAACATCCCAGCAGTTTGGTAGCTCTACAGGATCTGATCAACAATGACTGCACACTCCAAGAAACTTGTAGACTCTCTTCCTCGGAGAATGGTGGCCGTTTCCAAGGTTAGAGGTGGTGTTAGACGGTATAGGGGTGGAGTCCCCAGCAGCTGAAAAATGTTTTGTCGGCTGTGCTTGCTTCCTATCGAACAAATGTGTTGAAGTAATTTGTGGTTTAATGCTCCTTCTCTGTCCCTGATGCAAAATCAAATTGGTACACAGCCAATGGAAATACGAGGGTTGAATCTTTAATAGTGGCAGCAAGTTATTTACAGCTCGTACAAAATAGGTACGTGTTTAAAAGTTATACTGATCCTCAAAGTAGTCACCAACATTGTCTATAACCCGTTGCCCGTGATGTGGAAGGCGTAGGATGCTCTTAGCAGTGCGAGTTGTGTTGACAGTTCGAGCGGCGCGGTCTATTGCCCGACGAATTTGTAGCAGTTCTGAAGCGATTGACGTGAAGTGTTTCCTTCAGTTTATAAATCACGCCAAACTCACGAGGGCTTAAGTCAGGGGAGTGCAGTAGGTGGTATAGCACTCAGCAGCCCCATCAGTCAAACAAATCAGTAACAGCTTGCACTGTACGTGCTTGAGCATTGTCCTGCAAAATGATGGTCAGGTCCTGCAGAAAGTGTCATCACTTCTGTCTCTATGCTGTTCATTTTTGGAGCACAACCTACGACCACCTCAGAGACAGAAGTGATAACACTTTCTGCAGGACCTGACCATCATTTTGCAGGACAATGCTCAAGCACGTACAGTGCAAGTTGTTACTGATTTGTTTGACTGATGGGGCTGCTGAGTGCTATACCACCTACTGCACTCCCCTGACTTAAGCCCTCGTGAGTTCAACTCGATTTCTAAAGTGGAGGAAATACTTCACGGCATTCGCTTCAGAGCTGCTACAAATTTGTCGGGCAATAGACCGCACCGCTCGAACTGTCAACAAAACTGGCACTGCTAAGAGTATCCTACGACTTTCACATCGCTGACAACGAGTTAAACACAATCCTGGTGACTACTTTGAAGGTCAGTAAAACTTTGAAACACGTATGTATTTTGTACAAACTGTAAATAAATAGTTGCCACTATTAAAGTTCCAATCCTCGTAGTATGACTTAGAGAAGTTACCAAAATCATACGTAAGGATTGAATCTTTTTAAGGTTCCGTACCTCAGTCGGTAAAAACGGAACCGTTACAGGATCACTTTGTTGTCCGTCAGACTGACTGTCTGTCTGTCTGTCTGTCTCTCTGACAGACTGTCCGACTGTCAAGAACGCTTTTTATGAGAAGTCGGCAGAGACATCTATCTGCAATTTATGTCACAGACTAAGATCTACAGTCTGTTGGCGGTGGAAAGAATTGAAGCTTCCAAGTCAATGCAGTTAAAAGATACGGCCGTTAGTGTAAGATTTGTTGATATTCGCAAACTCACTGCTCAAAACCTATCTGGTACTTCCCGTTGACGTATAAACATGAAATTTGGCACGCAGAAAGTTACACAGTACAGGCAAAGGAAAAAAATCTGAAAATTGTCAGGTTGTAACTATATCACACAGAAGTACTCTTTTCAAATTTGTTACGTCCATTCTTTTCTTAAGACCTCTTTTTCTTAGAAATGAGTGTGGACACCAAATTGACATTTATGTCAGGTACTAACGTCTACGGCGCTTTCAGGCGTAAGACCATTAAGGTTCTTAGTCAGTGCAATCAAAATACACGGATGCCTGTAAAGACCCCTTGTTATCAGTGACGGTAGAGGTAGCACATAGTGGAAATTTGCGTCAAATACTAAGGTTTACGGTCCCTTGGCGGTCTATATGATTAAAGCTTCAAAGTCAGTGCAGTCAAAAGTACGGTCACATATGCTACATATATATATTTATTCGGAAACTCACTCATTGAAAGCTAGAGATGAACTATCTATGTAAACGTAGGAGTGGTGGTCTAGCGGACATTCCTCGGGGGTCTCAACCGCAGGCTATCTGGCATCACACTGTGGGACATCACGTTCCACTATAGGCCGTAAGGCAACGACCTGCTTCTGCTGGCTCGTTCCACCAATGAAATCTACAGTGTACTAACATGAATCGAGCGATACGGACCAGCAGCAGGCAATATATTGAACAAGTCGACGGCACTGGATATCGGGCGCGATCTTGGGTCGATCGCTTCCCCCCCCCCTCCCCCCCTCCCCCACCCCACCCCCTCACCATCCTGCCAGCAACTGGAGAACTCTGGGGGTAATGTTTACCAACGATGTGCGCAGAACGGCCGCGCCAAACTATCGACCGTTACTATCGATTTTACACGTGGGCGTGCTCCAGAACATGCTCCGGGTCTTGAACCAGCTGCTACGTGTCGAATGCCAACTTCAGTTGGTCTTCGGTTATTGCCTATCCGGGGGATTATTTAAAATACGACACTCTCAGCGTCTCCCTGTGCGATGGAAAGGTGGGACTGATTAACGTCCGAGCACTGGCAGTTGCCCTCTGTATGAGCAGTATGTGTAAATGATGGACCAGTCAACACGATTCCACATGGGTCGTCTATTGGCGGTTCTGATGCCGATCTCTCACGTCCAACCGGTGTCTCCCGTAGAGGGGATAGGCAAAACAATGTGAACACCTGTACCTGTTTGCGAATGGTTTATTAATAAGGGGTTGGACCCCCATTTGCCCGTAATACAGGTGCTATTCTTCTTGGAATACTGGCATATAATGTTTGTATATGGTTCAAATGGCTCTGAGCACTATGGGATTTAGCATCTGAGGTCATCAGTCCCCTAGAACTTAGAACTACTTAAACCTAACTAACCTAAGGACATCACACACATCCATGCCCGAGGCAGGATTCGAACCTGCGACCGTAGCGGTCGCGTGGTTCCAGACTGAAGCGCCTAGAAACGCTCGTCCACACCAGCCGGCAATGTCTGTATAGTCTCCAGTGGAATGTTATGCCACTCTTCGATCATAAGAGTCCCGGCGGAGGTTGAGTCCTCCCTCCGGCATGGGTGTGTGTGTTTGTCCTTAGGATAATTTAGTTTATGTAGTGTGTAAGCTTAGGGACTGATGAACTTAGCAATTAAGTCCCATAACATTTCACACAGATTTTTTTGATGAGGGAGGTGGGAATCTGCTCCGGAGTCTGCGTTCCAATACCGCCCACAATCGTTCGATAATATTCAAGATCGGGGACTGCGGTGGCCAGGGGAGATGCTGCAGTTCAGTTGCATGCTCCTCATACCACGATTGTACAGCCCTGGCTTTGTGGATGGGCGTATTATCGACGTGAAATATAACATCATTGTTGGGGAACAACATTTGAATCATGGGGTACAGCTGATCACCTAAAAGCACATAATCATTGACTGTAACACGGCCGTTGATAGTAATTATGGGACCAGCAGAATACCATGATATAGCTGCCCACATCATCAAACTTCCACCTCCATGCTTAACCGTCGAAATTAAACTATCAGGATAGTAGGCTTCTTTTGGCGTTCTCCAGACGTAAACCCGGCCCGATGTTGGAAATAATGAAAATGCTGACTCGTTGGACCATATGACGAGTTTCCATTAATCAGCCGTCCAGGGTTTATGCTCCTGATACGATGTTTTACAGTTCTTTGCGTTGGTTGTCGTCACTAATGGTTTCGGCATAGCAGTTGGTCCATGAATATTCGCTTTATAGAGTTCTCGGCGGACAGTGTCGACAGATGCGGGGTCTCGAACATGTCTATTGAGGTCTGCAGTCACGTTAGCAGCCGCAATTTTGAGTTGTTTTGACACAATTCGTGTTAGGGAAAGACGATCTCTGTCGTTTAGTTTTGACTTGCGCTCGCTGTTACGTTTACACGATGATGTCTTTCCAGCTTTTGTGTAGGCTGTCATGACTGTTCAAACAGTTGCTCTTGAAATATTCAATAAGGTGTCTGTCTTGGTTACTGATGCTATAGCTAATCGGACCCCACAATCAGCCCTCTTTGGAAATCTGTTAGATCTTTCATGCCACGTAGACCACGGTCTCTGAATGCAAATTCGAAGTGTGCACTACTTGTAAACAACCTACACTGAAGCTACTCCGTGCTGAACACGCAAAGTTCAGTGAGAGATGTGCCTTACCTGCGTTGTTGACCGTCAAACACAAGCATCCCATTATTACCACTGTTCACATTACTTTGCCTATCCCCTGTACATCGACATTCATTCTCGAATATAGTTACGTGATCTCGAATCTCCCCGCTACACGTCCACCGAAACCAAAGGTTCTTACTGCACCCTTCTGTGGACGGTTCCGCGTTACGTGCTAGAAACCAAGAACCCAACAGTGCATTTGCGACGAGTGTGGAAAACGATACACCACCACATTCTGCCCACCACCGTGCGTGTGATGTGGTATCAAGTCCCCAACAATAAATATGCAGTGACACACCGGTTCCATGCTATCAGATTAACAGACTCCCCACTTTTCCCTGATTGTCACCTATCTCCGCAAATTATTTGCGCAGTGTTATCATTAACCTTCTCCCTTCCTACTTGGGTTGTGCCAGGCTGTCTTATCATCTGCGCAGCCTCAGATTGAAGGTAGAAAGTCCTCATTAGTAAGCAGTTAAAAAGAAACGAGGTGAGCCGATTCACGAAAAGCTTCATTCATCGAGGCATTAGCAAAGCAGAATTAGCCTGTTGTAAATAGTTCTACATGGCATTGTTGATGAAATAAAACGCCGGTGGCAGTGGACAAGAAACATCCAGGTGCAATATTTCTCGAAGAAATATTGTTGAACTGTTGATCCCCTTTCCCTGGTTGGCTAACTAGGGTGGTTTAGTGACACGCAAGTCGCCGAAGTGGCCCCAAATAGAAAGACTTACATTAGACTAGCGAGCCACACTGAATTATTATTATGCTCTGTATACATAATTAAGTTTTTTCTGGAACCCTCAGAGCGTGAGTCCTACTGGCACATGTCCACTTTCTTTTCCAAATTGCTCCGAAGGTGAAACAAAACCAGTGGAGCTATAATCCAACTTAAGACCTGAAACTACACTGAAATAAAAAGAACTCTTGGCAGCTATTAATCTTCAGACGTTTTATCCATGAATTGTATTCGTGGCACCAAACATACATTGTGTAATATGGTGATATGACCACGTTTTAATACATTTTTGTAGCACAGATAGTAACGGCAAAATTGTCAGTCCAATAAGTTTTTACTCACTTCAAATAGGATAATCAATTTCCACTACCCGTCAGAAATCACAACCTGCAACTCCGCATCTAGTAATACAACTTCAAAATATATGAACGTATTAATACAAACATCGATGGAATATCAAGTGAAATTTAATTTGCATGCTATATCAAACGAATTAATTTGGAAATACGAGATATTTATCTGATTGTTGTCGTCGATCATGTAATGAAAGAGAAATCCCCGAATTAATTATCGGTATGTGTCTGGCTGTCTCATGCAGTGTTCAGTTACGAGTGCGAGGAAAATTACGGCTGTCGGTGGAACGTTATAATTCGTCTGCTGCGTTGACCCTGTAGCGAAGCCGGCATATAGACGTTGATGATGTGGTGGCGGTATCTTATTGTCACATTTATTGCGATACCATTTAGAAAATGACATACGTTTTCTGACTATATTAGTTAGAGATACTAGTAACGACGCTCAAATAAAGAAACCCTTGGTATCAAAAATTTATGTCAGAAGTTTTTTTACCATCATATACCAAGCAGAATAACGAGGCTTTTGTTACACTCTACAACGGTTACCTACTTACTTACATTGCAAATTTTTTCACCTAGGTATATCGCCAAACAGACTTAAATATACGTTACATAAAAGGCAAAAGTAGCTTTACACCGATCATTTCAGATGTGTAATATTTTTATCTGTACTTTCAAAATTGTTTTATAAGGTTATGTAGGCTCAAGCAGTTTCTTGAGTGCAAGTTGTTAAGATATTCGTAGTTTAGTGGAAGGAACAGAATAATTCTGATATAGTCAGGTACCTTTGGAGACGTATAACTATGTGGATTTAAATTAATGGTGTGAAGAGGAGTGAGATGTTCAGTTGGTTTCAGTTAGTACAGTAGAAAACTAAAGCTACCTTACAAAACAGAAAATAAATTCTAAGTGACTGAATTGTTTGATAACGACTCATACTACAGTGACTCGACAGATATTGCAATTAGTTGCTGTTAAGTAGTAGATAACTCCAAAAGTGTTTGGTATGTGGAGGCTTAATAACTGGGAAAAGTAGCAGACCCGTCTATTAATCGGAATAAAATACAGTACATTTAATAATACAATACTACCTGTTATCAGCTGCAGTTGTTTTGTTCTGATGAGTAATTGTGAGTAAGTAAGACTAATTTAATGACACGTCTGTGCTTATAGTGGTGCAGAGACGTTGAATAAAAAATATATGCAGTGGTGATATGTATTCACATAACGAATGTGTTTCTATTACTTTGCTGTATGTCGAATATAAAAACATGTATTATATTTTCTAATTATATTTAAAAAGTGTCTCCAGCTATTAAATTTATGGTTTATCTGCCTCACCCAGCAATGGATGGGAGATTTTGCCACCGGAGCAACATATACCCCAACCGTTTGCTCTTGCATGTTAACGTGTTATGTTGCCTGCTTTTTCATCGTCCTCTTATGATGACTAATTTGTTATTAACATAGTGATTTAATAGTTCGTCATCAAATGCAGGCTCACCAAAGTCTCCCGCGTTCCATATGGAAATGTAAGACTCTGTTGGTCGTACAGACTATAAATGACGCCATCGTTGTGTCTTCAAGCGGCTTGGAAGCCGTAAGAGGCGCGTGACGCTCAACGCTTAAAATGCGACGGGCTTGTGACTGTTCTAACGTCTCGGTAGCTCTTAAGGCAGCCTGGAGTTCTGATCGAAGTTCCAGCGGACATGAGACTGCTCTGAAGTTTGATGGATTCGAGTAACTTTCGCAGCTTGAGGTCTCCTATAATTATGCGTTAAATCAGAATTACGTTCGGTAGCCTTACCGTAATAATTTTGAATATGGTTCTCGCACTTACCGCGCGATTTTATTGTTGTATCTGCACCGAAACTCTCCAGGCATGCCAGATTGTGTACGAACTCAGAATCATAAACCATGTGCACAAAGCATTGGATTTGCACTGTCATGGAGTAATCTACAGACGATAAGAATCGCCGACCATGGCGTCAGCGCCGTCTTCATGCCACTTACGTATACCGTGTAAAAAGTGTTAATAATACTGAGAAAGGTACAGGTTTCCTATGTAGTCTATGGTATTCCTCAGGGTTCAAGCAATCTCCATAACAAATAGCATAGAAATCGGTTCAGCGGTAGAGTCGTGAAAAAGTAACAGATCGAGTCACTAAAACTGGTATTAGTATAGAAGTACGGATTAAACACATTGATAACTCAATATGCATCGTATTGATTACGTTCAATCATATTACGTAGAACAAACCAACCAATATAGGAAATTCCGCAAATATGATAAACTTCAAAAGTGAAACAATAAATAGATTTTTCAAACAGTAAATATTACTCGTTAATTTGCGTAATATTCTTCAAATCAATAAATGTTTCGTACCACACACCTTTAAAAGTAGCCTATCTTCTTCATCAGGGTTGAAGCTATCTCTCGCCAAATTTTGTGGGTGTTGGTTTAGCGGTTTGGTCGTGAAAATCTTACAGGCAGAATTATTTTCGCATTTATAATATTAGTATGGAATTATTGACTGATATGGATTAAACACATTCAGGATTTTATAAGGACTGCTTGGGAAACCTTACCCACGGCTGTGCTCGCGTATCAGTAGAATGAAATGAGATGTGCGTACGGTTTTATCAGCTGGGAGACCTCCAGTTGGGAGGTTCGAAAGCTTGGCAGCATGTCTTTTTATTTGACGCCTCTTCTGTGACTTGCACGTCAATTATGATAAAACGATGAGGACAACGTAGACATCCTGACGCAAGCAGAAGAAAAGGCTGACACTGGAGGGAATGAAACAAGCGAACCCATGAGCGTGTAGTAGCAACACTAACCGCCTGACCAATTCCAACCCAACAAAGAGTTTACAAGAGATACATGACGCTCAGCGCCTAAACCATAATGGGTTTGTGATCGATATTAATATGGAAATATGGATTAAATACTTAGAGGATTGTAGAAACATTATACTCCTTACTTTGAGTCGTATTACGTAGAACATATCAAAAAATAAAAGCATTTTCACAGACATGCTAAGGTTCAAAAGTTAAAGAGTAAATAGCTGTTTCAGAGAGTAATTGTTGTTACATATTTTACGTTATATTCTTCAATCGATAAATATGTTGTACAATACACTTTCTAAAGTAGGCTATGTCCTTTCTCAGCGTTAAAGCTTTCTCCATACAAAATTTTATCACAATCGGTTCAGCGCTTTAGCCGTGAAAGCGTAACAGACAGAGTTACTTTTACATTCATAATATTAGTGGGAGTAGACTTTCAATTTTTAGCTCCAGTGATGTCTCCAGCTTTCAGAGTCGAAACGTCCGGAAAAATTTTGTATGTCTACCATGGTCTCACAGCTGGAAACTTTTAACTGAAAAAGGAACATTACACTTAGGTTCTCATGCACACTGATACTCAGCTCCCTCACAATACTCACGCTGTTAGCGAAGCGAACGACACGACGCTTCTGGGAATTACGGTAGAGGAGAGCTCTCGTGGTAGTGTCACATCCACGTTCTTCTGTAGAATCTGGATCCAGTTGTCTTCTTTATGTCTACAACCGGTACCATTTATACACTGAATCTATTTTATTTGCTTTGCGCATCCAGAGAACTGATGAATTCGCGTCAAGACTTCTGTCGTCTTACAGTGACGAATCAAGACATTACATCCACCTGCTGAACCTGATGATCCACGCTCGGAATTCAGTACATTTTCCACCTTTGGAAATCAGTACACCAGCGATTCAGTATAGCATGAACTCGTCAAGTCCTTGGTACGATTCTGGAGGCGCGTAGCACCAGGTGTCCAAGCACAGGTCACGCAATAGCCGTAAATTATTGGCCAGAGGTTCGCCGGCGAGAAGTTGTCGCTCAATAGCGTCACAGATCGGGCTCAGAGCAAGCGAATTTAGTGGCCCAAACATCAATGTGACAGCATCATGTTTCTCCTCAAACCATTGTAACACGATTCTGATCTTGTGACACGGAAAATTGTCCTGCTGAAAATTGCCACCTCTCTCTCGGGCAAGACGTCAAGCGTGAAGGAATACAGATGATTTGCAATAATCTTCACATAGTGCACAGCTGCAGTGGTTCCTCCTATTATTACCATAGACCCCAAGGAATCCGAGACGCGTTCATAGCGCGGTACACATTCCGATGAGCCCTTTGTCTGGATGACGACGTGTCTGGGCACGGCCATTGACTTAGTGTAACATGGAAGGTGCAGTCAGGTAACAGGTTTCCACTGATCGATGATACAAACTCGATGACCCCGAATTCACTGTAAGTGTGACTGACGCTGTCACGAGGTCAACATGGGAACACGAAGGGGTCGTGTACTGCCTGCCCCATGTTCAACAACGTGCGTTGAACGATGTGCCCCTCGTTGGCCTGCAGCATCATTGTAATCTGTCATCGAATACGCGACATATCGTAGTAGCACACAAACAGCCAACCAGCTTCGCCGTTTCTCAGTTGCTCCTTCCCAGCCACGCGACGGTAACCATTCGCGTTTCGCCAAAGTCGCTTGTATGAATTATATAAATGCTCGGAGTCTGTTCTTTTGGACTGTGGGAGTGTGGATCGGCCATGAGGCATGCCCAGACAGTCCGGGAGTTCCGATAACGCTGTATCCCGGATGGTTACCGCAGTGGTTACCGCACCTGCCTAGTAAGTAAGAGATTCCTGGTTCGAATCCAGGTTTGTCGCCGCTGATTCCGCTTACTGTCACGCTGCACTTGACAGCAGTGATCCACTTCAGTTTACATATAAAGTCGCCCATGTGAGTGAATTTCCCCATTTACGGACCTGATCGTCGTTGGAATGATTCTCCATTCTTCAAGTGGTGTCTATTCTTTCGGACACGTCTGAAAGAACACACACACAAGGTGAGGTCAGCCAATGATCCGTTCAGTGTAAATGAACGTCAAACTCGAACCCTTTAACTTGGCGAAACGCCCGAGTAATGAGGATAATAGTCAAGAGGCACTACATTAGTAGTGCGTGGATAAGAAGAGAATTTGGATCTTACGGGAGGCGTACTACGGTAGTCCGTGCAGTTGTGTTGACCACTGTGTCCAGATGGTATAGTGGTCAACACATCTGCCCTGTAAGCAAGAGAGCTGGGTTAGAATCCCGATCCGACGCAAATTTTCAGCTTTCTCTGCTGATATAAATCAGTGCCCACTGGCAGTTAATGTCTTTCATTCCTTTGTTTCCGCTTATGCATTTTCCTTACCTCGACACGTGCCTTCCATGCTACCAGGCGGCTCTCATGGTGCCTAATGACCATACTCTTTCGGCTCACCAGTGTAAACAGTGTCCCAGATGCAATGGTTAGTATTCAGGGGTATGACAAGAACCCTTCATTTAAACCAAAGAACTAATGTGGACTTATGGCCATTCCTTACTGGAGGGTAACGGGATGGCGACGGACGGTAAGGGTTATCCGACCACCTCTTAAATTAACCATACTAAATTCGTTGATGATCATAACAGGAACGCTCATTTGAACCAAAAAACTTCATATGGACGTATGTCCTATTGCGAATGGTTTCCCAGACAGAACACATTTAACGTACATTGTTATTTATTTTCTGTATTACTCAGTACACTGTCATTGTTTAAAACGTAGGTAGTGTATAAAAAGCGGAGATTAACAGTTTTATACAGGATACTTGTGGTCTATCAAGTAGGGAAATAATCACCAAGTGGCCTATAAAATCTTCCTGAGGTACAGCACATGCGCTTTACTGTCACGTCCCTGAATATTAACCACTATCCCTGTGACACGCTGCATAAGTATTTTTACCCTGTTTATTTCTTCTGCGTAATTACCCATCTGACGGCACTTTTGAGCCTCTGAGATCGGACACAATGAATATTTTTAGCCTAACTCCGACAGGTTACTGAAACCTCATAAAAGCTGCTACATATTAAAATAATTTTCTTACATTGACACTGCAGAAGATAGAGGTAGTTATGAAAACTGCGGCTGAGGACGTAAGCATACGTGAAAGGAACAGGAGCACCCTTCAGTAAACCCAAGTCGGTGGACCGGACTTTATTTTTCAAGAAGACGCTGAAGTAGCAACAAACTTGGATATGATTTGTTGTGAGTAGGCTTGTTCAAGAGTTGTGAGTTGTACTTGAGAAACCACAGATTTTCAAACCCAACTTGTAGGCTTTTCTCCTGGTAAACATACCTCACGCCTATAAATTTACTCTGGGTCGACTGAATTAAGCCAGAAAATCTGTTCTATTGAATACATCCTGCTTTTTTTACCAGGTCGAAACATTTGGGGTCGTGTTTATAGTGGTTTCTCCACTGTCTCCTCGGTAGTTCATCCTGAGAAATCCTCTTGATCGTGGCATTGTTACTACAACCTACACAGTCAGCCCTTGGTTTCCCTCTGCAACTTAAGCCCCCTCCTTTCTCCCCTGCCCTTCCAACCTACACTCACACACACACACACACACACACACACACACACACACAATACGCAGCAATTTTGAGAAGGGGCGATTACAGCGTAGGGACAGACGAAATTCTGAACAAAGCAACGACGCTCTAAGATCAGACGCATGATAAAAGAACAGAGTGAATCGGCAAATCACAGAAGAACAGGATAACATAACGAATTAAGCATAGTCTACATCTACATTTACATTTATACTCCGCAACCCACCCAACGGTGTGTGGCGGATGGCACTTTACGTGCCACTGTCGTTACCTCTCTTTCCTGTTCCAGTCGCGTATGGTTCGCGGGAAGTACGACTGCCGGAAAGCCTCCGTGCGCGATCGAATCTCTCTAATTTTACATTCGTGATCTCCTCGGGAGATATAAGTAGGGGGAAGCAATATATTCGATACCTCATCCAGAAACGCACCCTCTCGAAACCTGGACAGCAAGCTATACCGCGATGCAGAGAGCCCCTCTTGCAGAGTCTGCCACTTGAGTTTACTAGCCATCTCCGAAACGCTATCACGCTTACCAAATAACCCTGTGATGAGACGCACCGCTCCTCTTTGGATCTTCTCTATGTCCTCTATCAACCCGACCTGGTACGGATCGCACACTGATGAGCTAATACTCAAGTATAGGTCGAACCAGTGTTTTGTAAGCCACCTCAATTGTTGATGAATCTCAACCTGGCACCCGCTATACCAACAATTAATTTTATACTATCATTCAACTTCAAATAGTTCCGTACGCATACTCCCAGATATTTTACAGAAGTAACTGTTACCAGTGTTTGTTCCGCTATTATATAATGATACAACAAAGGATCCTTCTTTCTATGTATTCGCAGTATATGACATTTGTTTACGTTAAGGGTCAGTTGCCACTCCGTGCTCGAAGTGCCTATCTGCTGCAGATCTTCCTGCATTTCTCTGCAATTTTATAATGCTGCAACTTCTCTGTATACTACAGCATCGTCCCCGAAAAGACACATGGAACTTCCGACACTATCTACTAGGTCATTTAAATATATTGTGAAAAGCAATGGTCCCATTACTCTCCCCTGTGGCACGCCAGAGGTTACTTTAACGTCTTCATAGTAATGAAATACGTGGTTGTACGCTTAAAGCATTAGACTTATATGGCTGGAGCGGTGTTCAAATGTCGCCAGATAGGCTTCCGAAGCTTAGATAAATGGTTAGAATCGGATGCTGGGCTTGTTCTTAGAGAAAAAGGCCATTGTAGATTTCTTATGCCATCTTTATCCACTTTAAAGAATCTCTTTCATTAAGCAGAAACGTGAAGACCGAAAGATGAACAATACTGAACAACAAATCAACAGAAGTCATGCAGCATAAAAAACGTCCACGAAATAAAAAGAGAGAAGAAGGGTCAAGGTATAGTCAAGATACAGTACGTTTATGTTTCACCGTTGAGACTCACCCTTTAAAGCGGTCTGCTTTTGAGTCCATTCGTTTCTGTGTTCCCTTGCAATAAAATCTGCGAGGTGGCACGGTCGCAGAAATTAAGCCAATGCACCGAATTTGTGCCTGAGCCAACAGATTTGTTGCTAATCAGTTTCGCGCAGTATTTGGTATGCGTCGCAGCCTATAGCTCGCAAATTAACGCCGACCGGCGCAAACGTAGTTCTATAATCAAACCAGCGATTCGCCGGGAGGGGCTCGAGCAGGCCCTGTGTGGGATCGCGCTGGCGCCCTCACGCGGCCCGCCGCCTGCCGCGGTACGTCGCGATTCCCTGCAACAAAGGGCGGCGCTGGCGCTGCGAGGGCCGGGCCCGGCGCGGCGCGGCGCGACGCGGCCCCAAATCAGATTTGAGCGTCCCCTGGGGCGAGCCAGCCAGACACGTCGCGGGCCAAACATCGCTGGGGCGGCGAGCTCCGCCAGGTGGCGCCGACCAGCCAGCCTGCAGCACGGGACCGCCACTTCTTAGAAGTAGATACCTTAGGGGTTGCGAAGCAACTCGAATCGCTTGATACGGGCAAGTCTTCTGGTCCAGATTGTATACCGATTAGGTTCCTTTCAGATTACGCTGATACAATAGCTCCCTACTTAGCAATCATGTACAACCGCTCGCTCACCGGTAGATCTGCACCTACAGATTGGAAAATTGCGCAGGTCGCACCAGTGTTTAAGAAGGGTAGTAGGAGTAATCCATCGAACTACAGACCTATATCATTGACGTCGGTTTGCAGTGGGTTTTGGAGCATATTCTGTATTCAAACATTATGAATCACCTCGAAGGGAACGATCTGATACGTAATCAGTATGGTTTCAGAAAACATCGTTCTTGTGGAACGCAGCTAGCTCTTTATTCGCACGAAGTAATGGCCGCTATCGACAGGGGATCTCAAGTTGATTCCGTATTTCTGGAAAGCTTTTGACACCGTTCCTCACAAGCATTTTCTAATCAAGCTGCGGGCCTGTGGGGTATCGTCTCAGTTGTGCGACTGGATTCGTGATTTCCTGTCAGGAAGGTCACAGTTCGTAGTAATAGACGGCAAATCATCGAGTAAAACTGAAGTGATATCAGGTGTTCCACAGGGAAGCGTCCTGGGACCTCTGCTGTTCCTGATCTGTATAAATGACCTGGGTGACACTCTGAGCAGCTCTCTTAGGTTGTTCGCAGATGATGCTGTAATTTACCGTCTAGTAAGGTCATCCGAAGACCAGTATCAGTTGCAAAGCGATTTAGAAAAAGATTGCTGTATGGTGTGGCAGGTGGCAGTTGACGCTAAATAACGATAAGTGTGAGGTGATCCACATGAGTTCCAAAAGAAATCCGTTGGAATTCGATTACTCGATAAATAGTACAGTTCTCAAGGCTGTCAATTCAACTAAGTACCTGGTGTTAAAATTACGAACAGCTTCAGTTGGAAAGACCACGTAGATACTATTGTGGGGAAGGCGAGCCGAAGGTTGCGTTTCATTGGCAGGACACTTAGAAGATGCAACAGCTTACACTACACTCGTTCGTCCTCTGTTAGAATATTGCTGCGCGGTGTGGGATCCTTACCAGGTGGGATTGACGGGGGATATCGAAAGGGTGCAAAAAAGGACAACTCGTTTTGTATTATCACGTAATAGGGGAGAGAGTGTGGCAGATATGATTCGCGAGCTGGGATGGAAGTCATTAAAGCAAAGACGTTTTTCGTCGCGGCGCGATCTATTTACGAAATTTCAGTCACCAACTTTCTCTTCCGAATGCGAAAATATTTTGTTGAACCCAACCTACATAGGTAGGAATGATCATCAAAATAAAATAAGAGAAATCAGAGCTCGAACAGAAAGGTTTAGGTGTTCGTTTCTCACGCGCGCTGTTCGGGAGTGGAATGGTTGGGAGATGGTATGATTGTGGTTCGATGAACCCTCTGCCAAGCACTTAAACGTGAATTGCAGAGTAATCATGTAGATGTAAATGTGGATGTACAGCAGTTTAGCGGCACACGACTGCCACACCGAGGGTTGGAGAATGTGCAGGCTCAGAGTGAGTGCAGAAACTGAGCAACAAAGGAAGATATATAGCGATAAGAATTAACCGGTTGAGGCACACATTCTGATCAAAAGCATCCGGACACCTGTCTGTAATGCGAAACTGACCCGTGATTGTAAACGAAGGCAGCAAGAACTGCACTGAGGTGACAAAAGTCATGGGATACCTCGTAATGTCGTGTCGAACCACCTTTTAACTGGCAGCAACTCGAAGTGGCATGGACTCAAGTCGTTGGGAGTTCCCTGCAGAAATATTCAGCCATGGAGCCTCTATAGCTGTCCGTAATAGCGGAAGTGTTGCCAATGCAGAAGATTGTGCACGAATTGACCTCTTAATTATGTCCCATAAATGCTCGATGTGATTCATGGCGCGCGATCTACACTCCTGGAAATGGAAAAAAGAACACATTGACACCGGTGTGTCAGACCCACCATACTTGCTCCGGACACTGCGAGAGGGCTGTACAAGCAATGATCACACGCACGGCACAGCGGACACACCAGGAACCGCGGTGTTGGCCGTCGAATGGCGCTAGCTGCGCAGCATTTGTGCACCGCCGCCGTCAGTGTCAGCCAGTTTGCCGTGGCATACGGAGCTCCATCGCAGTCTTTAACACTGGTAGCATGCCGCGACAGCGTGGACCTGAACCGTATGTGCAGTTGACGGACTTTGAGCGAGGGCGTATAGTGGGCATGCGGGAGGCCGGGTGGACGTACCAGCGAATTGCTCAACACGTGGGGCGTGAGGTCTCCACAGTACATCGATGTTGTCGCCAGTGGTCGGCGGAAGGTGCACGTGCCCGTCGACCTGGGACCGGACCGCAGCGACGCACGGATGCACGCCAAGACCGTAGGATCCTACGCAGTGCCGTAGGGGACCGCACCGCCACTTCCCAGCAAATTAGGGACACTGTTGCTCCTGGGGTATCGGCGAGGACCATTCGCAACCGTCTCCATGAAGCTGGGCTACGGTCCCGCACACCGTTAGGCCGTCTTCCGCTCACGCCCCAACATCGTGCAGCCCGCCTCCAGTGGTGTCGCGACAGGCGTGAATGGAGGGACGAATGGAGACGTGTCGTCTTCAGCGATGGGAGTCGCTTCTGCCTTGGTGCCAATGATGGTCGTATGCGTGTTTGGCGCCGTGCAGGTGAGCGCCACAATCAGGACTGCATACGACCGAGGCACACAGGGCCAACACCCGGCATCATGGTGTGGGGAGCGATCTCCTACACTGGCCGTACACCACTGGTGATCGTCGAGGGGACACTGAATAGTGCACGGTACATCCAAACCGTCATCGAACCCATCGTTCTACCATTCCTAGACCGGCAAGGGAACTTGCTGTTCCAACAGGACAATGCACGTCCGCATGTATCCCGTGCCACCCAACGTGCTCTAGAAGGTGTAAGTCAACTACCCTGGCCAGCAAGATCTCCGGATCTGTCCCCCATTGAGCATGTTTGGGACTGGATGAAGCGTCGTCTCACGCGGTCTGCACGTCCAGCAAGAACGCTGGTCCAACTGAGGCGCCAGGTGGAAATGGCATGGCAAGCCGTTCCACAGGACTACATCCAGCATCTCTACGATCGTCTCCATGGGAGAACAGCAGCCTGCATTGCTGCGGAAGGTGGATATACACTGTACTAGTGCCGACACTGTGCATGCTCTGTTGCCTGTGTCTATGTGCCTGTGGTTCTGTCAGTGTGATCATGTGATGTATCTGACCCCAGGAATGTGTGAATAAAGTTTCCCCTTCCTGGGACAATGAATTCACGGTGTTCTTATTTCAATTTCCAGGAGTGTATGTTGCCAGATTATTAGCTCGAATGGTTCAGAATGTTCTTCCAACCGGTTGTGAACGACTAGCTGCAAAATACTAACGCGAGTTCTTTACAGACGAATGGAAAACTGCTAGAATCCGACCTAGGGGAAGATCAGTTTGGATTCCGCAGAAATGTTGGAACACGTGAGGCAATATTGGGCCTACGACCTATATTAGAAAATAGATTAAGGAAAGGCAAACCTACGTTTCTAGCAGTTGTAGACTTACAGAAAGCTTTTGACAATATTGAATAGAATACTCTTTTTCAAATTCTAAAATTGGCAGGGAGGGGCATAAAAGGGAAGCAGTGGTTGAGAAGGGAGTGAGACAGGGTAAAGGAAAGAAAAGAAAATTTCAGAGTAGGTATTAAAGCCCATGGACAAGAAATATTAACTTTGAGGTTCGCCGATGACATTGTAATTCTGTCAGAGACAGCAAAGGACTTGGAAGAGCAGTTGAACGGAATGGACAGTGTCTTGAAAGGATGATATAAGATGAACGTCAACAAAAGCAAAACGACGAGAATGGAATGTAGTCGAATTACGTCGGGTGATAATGAGGGAATTGGATTAGGAAATGAGGCACTTAAAGTAGTAAAGGAGTTTTGCTATTTGGGGAGCAAAATAACTGATGATGGTCGAAGTAGAGAGGATATAAAATGTAGGCTGGCAATGGCAAGGAAAGCAATTCTGAAGAAGAGAAATTTGTTAACATCGAGTATAGATTTAAGTGTCAGTAAGTCGTTTCTGAAAGCATTTGTATGGAGTGTAGCCATGTATGGAAGTGAAACATGGACGATAAATAGTCTGGAGATGAAGAGAATAGAAGCTTTCGAAATGTGGTGCTACAGAAGAATGCTGAAGATTAGATGGGTAGATCACATAAATAATGAGGATGTATTGAGCAGAAGTGGGGAGAAGCGGAGTTTGTGGCACAACTTGACAAGAAGAAGGGACCGGTTGGTAGGACATGTTCTGAGGCATCAAGGGATCACAAATTTAGCATTGGATGGCAGCGTGGAGGGTAAAAATCGTAGAGGGAGACCAAGAGATGAATACACTAAGCATATTCAGAAGGATGTAGGTTGCATTAAGTACTGGGAGATGAAGAAGCTTGCACAGGATAGAGTAACATGGAGAGCTGCATCAAACCAGTCTCAGGACTGAAGACTACAACAACAACAACAATGGTCCGGTGACATAAAGCACTGTCATCGATAAAAATTTCACTGTTTTTTTTCGGAACGTGAAATCTATGAATGGCTGTAGATGGTCTCCGAGTAGCCGAACATAATCGTTTCAAGTCAAATTATTGTTTCAGTTGGACCAGGGGACGCATTCATTTCCATGTAAACACAGCCCACGCCATTATGAAGCCACCACCAGTTTGTACACTGCTTTGTTGAGGCCTGCGTCAAACTCGAACCCTATCATATTTACTTAGCAACTGAAATCAAGGCACATATGAACAGGCCACAGTTTTCCAGTCATCTAGGGTCCAACCGACCCGATCACGAGCCCAGGAGAAGCGCTGCAGGCGATGCCATGCTGTTAGGACACGCACTCTCGCCGATCATCTGTTCCTAAAAGCCCATTAACGCCAAAACGTGGCCGCAATAACGGCTATCTTCATCGTACGTCCAACATTGATTTAGGTCGTTATTTGAAGCAGTGTTGCTTGTCTTTTATCACTGACAACTCTACTAAAACGTCATTGTTCTCTGTGTTACGTGAAGGTCGTCGGCCAATGCGTTGTCCGTGGTGAGAGGCAACTCTTGAAATTTGGTATTCTTGGCACTCTCTGACGCTGCGGATCTCGAAGTATTGAATTCCGCAACGATCTCACAAATGAAACGTTCCATGCCTCTAGCTCCAACTACCATACCGCGTTTAAGGGCTGTTAATTCCCGCCGTGCTGCCACGATCACGTCATAAACCTTTTCAAATGAAACACCCGAATACAAATGACAGCTCCGTCAATGGATTGCCCTTTTATGCCTTGTATACGCTATACGCCGCCACCTGTATACATGCATATCGCTATCCCATTCCCTTGAGTGTTATCACCTCAGTGTATGTTGGCAGTAGTGGAGCACTAACAGCAGATTGGGTTCGTCAGGAGACCTCAGTGACCTCGAACGTGGATTAATCATTGGACATCAAATGGATAACAAATCAATCAGGGATATTTGAACCATTTCAAGCTTCCCAATTCGATTATTAATGAGTTGACTGTAAGGAGCAAAGGAGAAGGAACAATCACAGCTAAATCAAGACCAGGCATACCTCACGTACTGATAGCGAAGGACTGTTGACTGTTGAGCATCGCAGAGAGTGGTTACAAACAATCTCATGAAATTATCGGAGGGATACTACAATCTTGAACATGGCTGTTAACAGCATTTATGACTGAGTTTCAAGTAATAAAACAAAAAGCCAGTCAGCTGCTAGCTCAAAGTTACGAAAAATACACTAGTTAGTTCATTGAAGACTATCTTTTACTATTTATTTTTCATTTTTATTAACCTAATATTATTTCATTACTGCTAGGCATTTTTATGGTGGTAGTAACATAGTTAATTAATTATTTGTTACGGCAGTATTAAAGCCTATAAAAAGATAAATATTACATAATTGAGTATTTTATTAAGGATCAGTTCGCAAAATACGGTGCGCTCTATGATATTTTATGTAAGCACTGATAGATGCTACGCACTGAGTTCGACGTTTGCCTTTGTTCAACAGCCATACCTACGAGGGGCGTTCGGTAAGTAAGGCAACATACGTTCTTTCTCGGCCAGTTTCGGTCGAAAAAGTACGGTATTTTTCGGGGGACATCGTGGAATGTTCCCACTGTATCCCCTTTAGTTTCATGAAGTCACGATAGGTGACGACGTCATATGTAGCCTTCGAAATGGCATCTGTCACAGAGGTACGTTTCAAGCAGACAGCTGTTATTGTGTTTCTTTCGCCGGAAAACCAGAACATCGCAGATATTCCTAGGCGCTTGCAGAATGCCTACGGAGACCTGGCAGTGTACAAAAGCACAGTGAGTCGTTGGGTTAGGCGTCCGTCATCATCGCAATAAGGTGGCACACACCTGTCCCATCTCTCCGTGCCGGACGGCTGCCACAGCTGTGACTCCTGTGGTGTTGGAACGTGCGGGCACTCTCATTTCAGGTGGTCGACGGATCACACTCAAACAACACGCTGCACAGCTGGACGTCTCTGCTAACACTGCTAACGCACTTGTCCACCGATTGGGATACTCAAAGGTGCGTGCTCACTAGTTTCCTCACCGCCTAAAAGAAGACCATAAAAACCAACAAAGGACTCATCATCATCATCATCATCATCATTTAAGACTGATTATGCCTTTCAGCGATCAGTCTGGAGCATAGCCCCCCTTATACAGTTCCTCCATGATCCCCTATTCAGTGCTAACATTGGTGCCTCTTCTGATGTTAAACCTATTACTTCAAAATCATTCGTAACCGAATCCAGGTACCTTCTCCTCGGTCTGCCCCGACTCCTCCTACCCTCTACTGCTGAATCCATGAGTCTCTTGGGTAACCTTGCTTCTCCCATGCGTGTAACATGACCCCACCATCTAAGCCTGTTCGCCCTGACTGCTACATCTATAGAGTTCATTCCCAGTTTTTCTTTGATTTCCTCATTGTGGACACCCTCCTGCCATTGTTCCCATCTACTAGTACCTGCAATCACCCTAGCTACTTTCATATCCGTAACCTCAACCTTGTTGATAAGGTAACCTGAATCCATCCAGCTTTCGCTCCCATACAACAAAGTTGGTCGAAAGATTGAACGGTGCACAGATAACTTAGTCTTGGTACTGACTTCCTTCTTGCAGAAGAGAGTAGATCGTAGCTGAGCGCTCACTGCATTAGCTTTGCTACACCTCGCTTCCAGTTCT
Source organism: Schistocerca cancellata (assembly GCF_023864275.1). Taxonomy (NCBI): domain Eukaryota; kingdom Metazoa; phylum Arthropoda; class Insecta; order Orthoptera; family Acrididae; genus Schistocerca; species Schistocerca cancellata. The sequence continues at coordinate 1,006,884,599 of NC_064626.1, forward strand.
TTCACTATGTTGCCATCCTGTGAGAATATGCATCCTAAGTACTTGAAACCGTCCACCTGTTCTAACTTTGTTCCTCCTATTTGGCACTCAATCCGTTTATATTTCTTTCCCACTGACATTACTTTCGTTTTGGAGATGCTAATCTTCATACCACAGTCCTTACATTTCTGATCTAGCTCTGAAATATTACTTTGCAAACTTTCAATCGAATCTGCCATCACAACTAAGTCATCCGCATATGCAAGACTGCTTTTCTTGTGTTCACATATCTTAATCTCACCCAGCCAGTCTATTGTTTTGAACATATGATCCATAAATAATATGAACAAGAGTGGAGACAGGTTGCAGCCTTGTCTTACCCCTGAAACTACTCTGAACCATGAACTCAATTTACCGTCAACTCTAACTGATGCCTGACTATCCATGTAAAGACCTTTAATTGCTTGCAAAAGTTTGCCTCCTATTCCATAATCTTGTAGAACAGACAATAACTTCCTCCTAGGAACCCGGTCATATGCCTTTTCTAGATCTATAAAGCGTAGATACAATTCTCTGTTCCACTCATAACACTTCTCCATTATTTGCCGTAAGCTAAAGATCTGGTCCTGACAACCTCTAAGAGGCCTAAACCCACAATGATTTTCATCCAATTGGTCCTCAACTAATACTCGCGCTTTCCTTTCAACAATACCTGAGAAGATTTTACCCACAACGCTGATTAAAGAGATACCCCTGTAGTTGTTACAATCATTTCTGTTTCCATGTTTAAAGATTGGTGTGATTACTGCTTTTGTCCAGTCTGATGGAACCTGTCCCGACTCCCAGGCCATTTCAATTATCCTGTGTAGCCATTTAAGACCTGACATTCAACTGTATTTGATGAGTTCCGACTTAATTTCATCCACCCCCGCCGCTTTATTGCACTGCAATCTATTGACCATTTTTTCCACTTCCTCAAATGTGATCCTATTTCCATCATCATTCCTATCCCACTCTACCTAGAAATCTGAAACATTACTGATCGCATTTTCACCTACATTGAGCAACTCTTCAAAATATTCCCTCCATCTGCCCAAGGCATCCACAGGATTCACCAGCAGTTTTCCTGACCTGTCCAAAATACTTGTCATTTCCTTCTTACCTCCCTTTCGAAGACTGCTAATTACACTCCAGAATGGTTTTCCAGCAGCTTGACCCATAGTCTCCAACCTGTTTCCAAAGTCTTCCCACGATTTCTTCTTGGATGCTGCAATTATCTGTTTGGCTTTGTTTCTTTCTTCAACATAACTTTCTCTGTCTACCTGGGTTCTGGTATGTAGCCATTTTTGATACGCCTTCTTTTTCCTTTTACAGGCTGCCTTGACTGTATCATTCCACCAAGCTGTTTGCTTCATCCTACTTTTACACACTACTGTTCCAAGACATTCTTTAGCCACTTCTAGTACTGTGTCCCTGTACCTTGTCCATTCCTTTTCCAATGACTGTAATTGACTACATTCAACTAACTGGTACCTTTCTGAGATCGCTGTTATGTACTTGTGCCTGATTTCCTTATCCTGAAGTTTCTCCACTCTTATCCTCCTACATATGGACCTGACCTCCTGCACTTTCGGCCTCAGAATCCCAATTTCACTGCAGATTAAATAATGATCAGTGTCATCAAAGAATCCCCTGAATACACGTGTGTCCCTCACAGCCTTCCTGAATTCCTGATCTGTTATTATATAGTCAATGACAGATCTGGTTCCCCTGCCTTCCCAGGTATACCGGTGAATGTTCTTATGTTTAAAAAAGGAGTTTGTGATTACTAAGCCCATACTGGCACAGAAATCCAAGAGTTGTTTCCCGTTCCTGTTGGCCTCCATATCCTCTCCAAATTTACCCATAACCTTTTCATACCCTTCTGTTCGATTTCCAATCCTGGCGTTAAAATCACCCATGAGCAGAACACTGTCCTTGTCCTTTACTCTAACAACTACATCACTGAGTGCCTCATAAAAACTATCCATCTTATCTTGATCTGTCCCTTCACAATGCGAATATACTGACACAATCCTAATTTTCTTGCTAGACACTGTCAAAACTATCCACATCAGTCGTTCGTTTACATACCTTATTGCAACTACGCTGGGTTCCATTTCTTTCCTGATGTAAAGCCCTACACCCCATTGTGCTATTCCTGCTTTGACTCCTGACAGGTAGATCTTGTATTCTCCCACTTCCTTTTCTTTCTCACCCCTTACCCGAATGTCACTAACAGCTAAAACGTCCAGCCCCATCTTACTTGCAGCCTCTGCCAGCTCTACCTTCTTCCCAGAGTAGCCCCCATTGATATTAATAGCTCCCCATCTCATTACCATTTGTTTGCCAAGTCGTATCTTAGGAGTCCCTGGTTTGTCAGTTAGAGGTGGGACTCCGTTACCTCCAAAGGTCCGAGGCATTTTGCTCTGATTGTTGCCAGCATCATATTTAAAGTACCAGGGAAGCAGGTTGCTAGCCTTACTTGCCCCGAGTCCCATTGGGTTTTACCCCTAACGGCTGAGGGCTAACCGGTGGATTTGGTAGTCTTTGCCGTATGAGCACAAAGGTGACCACGACTCAGAATATGTCCGAGATGCCCAGCCTTATTCCAAAGTAACTGGTATCCCGACTGTCGGGACCACTTACTTGGCCACTCATACGTTGCCCGTGGTTCATGAACTAGGACATGACTACAGGAACCCACACCATGAACCACAACCAACAAAGGACTATCTGTGCAAAATTGCTTTCACGTTTCGAGGAAGGTTATTGATGCAGCAAGACATTAGCTCCGACACCGATCAGTCCCGTGGTACCATTCGGGTAAATAGGCCTCCCAGTAAGGTCGCTTAAGGCGTCGCATTGAACTGAGATTATGTTGAAAAATACTGTTTGTAGCCAAAAAAAGTAGGGAGTAATGTAATGTATTGGAATCGTGAATAAAGCCAACCAGCATTCAGTAAAAAAAAAAAAAAATGAGTTGTATTACTTATTGAACGCATCTCGCATATAACTCTCACTCTATTTTAATTATACTTGTTGCTTGTGACTTGAAATGGTTAGTTCGTGATTGGTACGTTCTGATTAACGTAAAGAAGTTAGTAACGGCTTCATTTTCGAATTGGGAATTTTTAATATCATACTTGGCAGCTAGTGGTTATTGTTTACCTTGTCATAAGGTTTAAGTAACGTGATTTATTTCCCCCCCATGAACCATGGACCTTGCCGTTGGTGGGGAGGCTTGCGTGCCTCAGCGATACAACCACAACGGAGGGGTATCTGTTGAGAGGCCAGACAAACGTGTGGTTCCTGAAGAGGGGCAGCAGCCTTTTCAGTAGTTGCAAGGGCAACAGTCTGGATGATTGACTGATCTGGCCTTGTAACAATAACCAAAACGGCCTTGCTGTGCTGGTACTGCGAACGGCTGAAAGCAAGGGGAAACTACGGCCGTAATTTTTCCCGAGGGCATGCAGCTTTACTGTATGATTAAATGATGATGGCGTCCTCTTGGGTAAAATATTCCGGATGTAAAATAGTCCCCCATTCGGATCTCCGGGTGGGGACTACTCAAGAGGATGTCATTATCAGGAGAAAGAAAACTGGCGCTCTACGGATCGGAGCGTGGAATGTCAGATCCCTTAATCGGGCAGGTAGGTTAGAAAATTTAAAAAGGGAAATGGATAGGTTAAAGTTAGATATAGTGGGAATTAGTAAAGTTCGGTGGCATGAGGAAGAAGACTTCTGGTCAGGTGACTACAGGGATATAAACACAAAGTCAAGTAGGGGTAATGCAGGAGTAGGTTTAATAATGAATAGGAAAATAGGAATGCGGGTAAGCTACTACAAACAGCATAGTGAACGCATTATTGTGGCCAAGATAGATACGAAGCCCACACCTACTACAGTAGTACAAGTTTATATGCCAACTAGCTCTGCAGATGACGAAGAAATTGAAGAAATGTATGATGAAATAAAAGAAATTATTCAGATAGTGAAGGGAGACGATAATTTAATAGTCATGGGTGACTGGAATTCGAGTGTAGGAAAAGGGAGAGAAGGAAACGTAGTAGGTGAATATGGATTGGGGCTATGAAATGAAAGAGGAAGCCGCCTGATAGAATTTTGCACAGAGCACAACTTAATCATAGCTAACACTTGGTTTAAGAATCATGATAGAAGGTTGTATACATTGAAGAACCCTGGAGATACTAAAAGGTATCAGATAGATTATATAATGGTAAGACAGAGATTTAGGAACCAGGTTTTAAATTGTAAGACATTTCCAGGGGCAGATGTGGACTCTGACCACAATCTATTGGTTATGACCTGTAGATTAAAACTGAAGAAACTGCAAAAAGGGGGGAATTAAAGGAGATGGGACCTGGATAAACTGAAAGAACCAGAGGTTGTACAGAGTTTCAGGGAGAGCATAAGGGAACAATTGAAAGGAATGGGGGAAAGAAATACAGTAGAAGAAGAATGGGTAGCTCTGAGGGATGAAGTAGTGAAGGCAGCAGAGGATCAAGTAGATAAAAAGAAGAGGGTTAGTAGAAATCCTTGGGTAACAGAAGAAATATTGAATTTAATTGATAAAAGGAGAAAATATAAAAATGCAGTAAATGAAGCAGGCAAAAAGGAATACAAACGTCTCAAAAATGAGATCGACAGGAAGTGCAAAATGGCTAAGCAGGGATGGCTAGAGGACAAATGTAAGGATGTAGAGGCTTATCTCACTAGGGGTAAGATAGATACTGCCTACAGGAAAATTAAAGAGACCTTTGGAGATAAGAGAACCACATGTATGAACATCAAGAGCTCAGATGGAAACCCAGTTCTAAGCAAAGAAGGGAAAGCAGAAAAGTGGAAGGAGTATATAGAAGGTCTATACAAGGGCGATGCACTTGAGGACAATATTATGGAAATGGAAGAGGATGTAGATGAAGATGAAATGGGAGATACGATACTGCGTGAAGAGTTTGACAGAGCACTGAAAGACCTGAGTCGAAACAAGGCCCCCGGAGTAGACAACATTCCATTGGAACTACTGACGGCCTTGGGAGAGCCAGTCCTGACAAAACTCTACCATCTGGTGAGCAAGATGTATGAAACAGGCGAAATACCCTCAGACTTCAAGAAGAATATAATAATTCCAATCCCAAAGGAAGCAGGTGTTGACAGATGTGAGAATTACCGAACAATCAGTTTAATAAGCTACAGCTGCAAAGTACCAACACGAATTCTTTACAGACGAATGGAAAAACTAGTAGAAGCCGACCTCGTGGAAGATCAATTTGGATTCCGTAGAAATACTGGAACACGTGAGGCAATACTGACCTTACGACTTATCTCAGAAGAAAGATTAAGGAAAGGCAAACCTACGTTTCTAGCATGTGTAGACTTAGAGAAAGCTTTTGACAATGTTGACTGGAATACTCTCTTTCAAATTCTAAAGGCGGCAGGGGTAAAATACAGGGAGCGAAAGGCTATTTACAACTTGTACAGAAACCAGATGGCAGTTATAAGAGTTGAGGGACATGAAAGGGAAGCAGTGGTTGGGAAGGGAGTAAGACAGGGTTGTAGCCTCTCCCCGATGTTATTCAATCTCAATATTGAGCAAGCAGTAAAGGAAACAAAAGAAAAATTTGGAGTAGGTATTAAAATCCATGGAGAAGTAATAAAAACTTTGAGGTTCGCCGATGACATTGTAATTCTGTCAGAGACAGCAAAGGACTTGGAAGAGGAGTTGAACGGAATGGATGGTGTCTTGAAGGGAGGATATAAGATGAACATCAACAAAAGCAAAACGAGGATAATGGAATGTAGTCGAATTAAGTCGGGTGATGCTGAGGGTATTAGATTAGGAAATGTGACACTTAAAGTAGTAAAGGAGTTTCCTATTTGGGGAGCAAAATAACTGATTATGGTCGAAGTAGAGAGGATATAAAATGTAGACTGGCAATGGCAAGGAAAGCCTTTCTGAAGAAGAGAAATTTGTTAACATCGAGTATAGATTTAAGTGTCAGGAAGTTATTTCGGTAAGTATTTGTATGGAGTGTAGCCATGTATGGAAGTGAAACATGGACAGTAAATAGTTTGGACAAGAACAGAATAGAAGCTTTTGAAATGTGGTGCTACAGAAGAATGCTGAAGATTAGATGGGTAGATCACATAACTAATGAGGAAGTATTGAATAGGATTGGTGAGAAGAGAAGTTTGTGGCACAACTTGACCAGAAGAAGGGATCGGTTGGTAGCACATGTTCTGAGGCATCAAGGGATCACCAATTTAGTATTGGAGGGCAGCGTGGAGGGTAAAAATCATAGGGGGAGACCAAGAGACGAATACACTAAGCTGATTCAGAAGGATTTAGGTTGCAGTAGGTACTGGGAGATGAAGAAGCTTGCACAGGATAGAGTAGCATGGAGAGCTGCATCAAACCAGTCTCAGGACTAAAGACCACCACAACAACAACAACATGATTTATTTCTGAAAAAGATACTCATAGTAATTCGAAACCTAAGTAAAATAAAGAACCGCTAGCAATTGATTTTCATCGGAGGGAATCACTCGTGAGTTCCAAAGTGCTACCAGCGGTCCAGCTTGCACAATGAGCTAAAAAGAAAGTGAGGTACACTTGTCGAGCACCTCCTCATAAGCCTGAAATTTCTGTAGTCTGTGCAAAGAGATGATGTAGGTAGTGTCAAGAGCGACGTCAACTGACACTATATGACTGGGAACGAGTAATCTGGAGTAATGTATCACGCTATACACTTTGTAACCCGATGGAACGGTTTGGGTTTGGCGACTGCCTGGAGAACGTTAACAGCCATAATGTTTACTTGCAACAGTGAAGCGCAGAGGAGGTGATGTTACAGTTGCGAGTGTTTTGCGCAGCTAGAATACGCTTATTGTCCTTCAGCAATCTGTAAATGTAGTGGACTGTGAATACATTTTACAGCATTGTGTATTGAATACATTATGGGCACAGTTCGGAGATAATCATTGTTTATATCAGCTCGACAACGATCTCTGTGATACGAGGGTGGTGTGATAAGTCTGGTAAAAAAGCAACAAAAATATTTGTTTCGTTTACAACCCGCCTTACTTCTCGATACATCTCCTCTGAGGAATATACACTACTTCTAGCGGTCCCCCAGCTTTTTTTATCCTATCGGAAAAATAGGTCTGCCAAACCCTGCAAAATACTCGTTGACTGCAACTATCACTTCCTCATTTGATCATTCGGTGAAAATTTCTTCCCACCAAGCAAAGTTCCAAGTTATGGAGCGGAAGAAATCACTTGAGGGTATTTACTTTTGAATACATTATGGGAGTGACAGTGATCAATATGTTACAAATATTTACTATTGTATTTATTTGTTTTTAATAGTAAATACTTGAGGGTAAGTCTGTAGAGTAGGGCGGATCCGGAACCAATTCAAAGCCCATTTCATGTACTTTCGCCATTGTTATCGCTGATGCGTTAGTCGGTGCATTATCCTCGTGAGAGTGCTCTCTTTTTGCGTGCCAAGCTTGGTCTTTTTTCAGCCAACGCAAGTTTCAAAGCATCCAACAATGAAGCACAACTGTGTTTAGTTATGATTCTGCCATTTTCCAAGTAATATGTGTATTATTCCTTGGGAAACCCCAAAAACAGAGGCCATTACCTTACCAGCTAACAAAATGGGCTTTTCCTTCATCGGTTCACAGACACCAGCCTCTGTCCATTGTTTTGACTGTCACTTTGACTCTTGCGTAATGGGTGGATCCAAGTTTCATCAACACTTAAAAATCGGTTTAAAAAGCCTTGTGGATTGTGATTAAACATCGCCAGACACTGTGCTGAAACATTGTGCCGGATGCGCGTTTAGTTGACTGCGAGCTATCGCGGTACCGACCTCGGGCACAGCTTGTTTATAGCCATTTCTCCGTGCAGAATATTATGCACCCGCTCAGCTGAGATGCCTAGGTCTCAGCAATCTCAAGAATTTTTATTCGGCGGTCTTGTATTGTCATATAATGGATTTTGTCAATGGTTTACATTGTGGTGACCTTAACCTGACGGCCAGTGTACGCTCCGTCATGCAAAAGGTCTTCAATAATCTTGCAGATTTTTACCCTCCACGCGTCCCTACAATACTAAATTGGTGATCCCTTGATGCCTCAGAAGGTGTCCTACCAACCGATTCCCCCTTCTAGTCAAGTTGTGCCACAAATTTCTCTTCTCCCCAATTCTGACACCACATACTCATTAGTTACGTGATTTACCCATCAAATCTTCAGCTTTCTTCTGTAGCACCACATGTCAAAAGCTTCAAATTCTCTTCTTGTCTAAACTGTTCGTCGTCCGTGTTTTGTATCCATACCCGACTACACCCCATATAAATACTTTCAGAAAAGACTTCCTGACACTTAAAGCTACACCGGATGTTAACATATTTCTCTTCTTCAGGAACACTTTCCTTGCCATCCTCAGTCTACATTTTATATCCCCTCTTCTTCGACCATTATCAGTTATTTTGCTTCCCAAATAGCAAAACTAATCTACTACTTTAAGTGTCTCATTTTCTAATCTAATTCCCTCAGCATCACCCGATTTAATTCACTACATTCCATTATCATCGATTTGCTTTTGTTGATTTTCATCTTATATCCACCTTTCAAGACACTGTGCATTCTGTTCAACTGCTCTTCCAAGTCCTTTGCTGTCTCTGGCACAACTGCAATGTCATCGGCAAATCTCAAGGTTTTTATTCTTTCTCCCTGTATTTTAATCCGTACTCCAAATTTTTCTTTGGTTTCTTTTGCTACTTGTTCAATGTACAGATTGAATAACATCGGGGATACGCTACAGCCCTGTGTGTAACTGTCATCTGGTTTCTGTACGTATTGTAAATAGCCTTTCGTTCCCTGTATTTTATCGCTGCCACCTTCAGAATTTGAAAAAGAATATTCCAGTCAACATTGTCAAAAGCTATCTCTAAGTACCCATGTGCTATAAACCTAGGTTTGCCTTTCCTTAATCTATCCTCTAAGACAGGGCTTCCCAACGTGTGGTCCGCGGACCCCTTAGGGGTCCGCCGTCTCTTTCTAGGGGGTCCGCGGCCACCTTTCACCAAATCGTGTAGAATAATGAGTAAAATAATTGAATAAAAATATGAAAATCAAATTCATCACTATTTTTTTTCGTGTGAAAAACTTGTGTACTTTTACTTCAGGTCGTATCCCCAAGCAGTCTTTGCGGTTCCTAAGTGAGAACGTATACGCAGTTTAGTGCCGGAGAATGCGGCTTCTCTGATCGTCTGTTTCGCATTAATACGAGGGTCGTTAGTGCGCCGGCTCACGGCGCTAGATGTGCTGAAACCTTTTACGCATGCGCGGAGGGAGCTTTGTCGACCAATCACAGCGCTCGCTGGTACTTATGCTGCCCCAGGCATCATTAAATGTTAAACTTGCTTTGTCAGTGCACTACCTATTTCATAAGACCATTTTTGACCAGTTTGTTACTTCTAACATGGATCGGTGGCTGAAGTCAGGATCATTGAAGAAGGGTGCAGTTTCTCCATCGCCTTCACAACAAGGGAAGTTTCCAGTTGAAATGAATGAGGAAGGAGGACGACCAAAGGAAGACTTTACATACATTTGAAAACCACACACACACACACACACACACACACACACACACACACACTATATATCTCTCTCTCTCTCTCTCTCTCTCTCACACACACACACACACACACACACACGACTGTTACGAAATATGCATGCTCCTTACACAACAGTAGCCAAACAGTGGAAGTGAACAGACCATAAGCGGCAGCTTGTCAACAGCGAACAGTTTGGACGTGACGTTGATTGCTCTTGGAGGAAGGCAGCTCCATCGTGTGAAATTTCAATTACCAAGTAATTTTAATCAGGCTATAGTGTGTTGAACAAAGGGAGTAAATCCACTAGTAAGTGTCTGAATACAGTGCTAATTCAAATTGGATTGTTACTTTCAATTTGTTTTCATTCATCTCTAAACCAAAGGCTATTGATACTTCGGGGGGGGGGGGGGGAGGGGGGGGGAGTGGCTCATTGGGAACATGGCACTTGCATTAAGAAGCTTTGAGTTCCCACGGGTTTCGCTCTGAAATTTAAAGTTACTGTGCTCTTGACTGACTAGAGGTCCGCCATTAACTTTCGACTGAAAAGGGGTCCGCCAGCTGAAAAGGTTGGGAAGCCCTGCTCTAAGACAAGTCGTAGGGTCAGTACTGCCTTGCATGTTCTTACATTTCTACGGTATCCAAATTGATCTTCCCCGAGATCGGACTCGTACCAGATTTCCATTTGTCTGTAAATAATTTCGTGTTAGTATTTTGGAACCATGACTTATTAAGCTGATAGTTCGTTAATTTTCGCACCTGTTGCGGCGGGGCGGGATCGGTCCATAGTTCTGTCGTCTGCTTACTCTCTCTCAATCACTTTCATCGAACAGTTCACCTACCCACATATATCTCCCTTCCGACGTCCCTTCACTCTGTATCTCTGCCTCGTGATGACTGGGTGTTGTGTGATGTCCTTAGTTTAGTTAGGTTTATGTAGTTCTAAGTTCTAGGGGACTGATGACCATAGATGTTAAGTCCCATAGTGCTCAGAGCCATTTGAACCTTCACTCTGCAGTAGCAGGTACACGCTAGGTAGAGTAAAACAGCGTTGATGAAACCACTACCTAATACCTACCACACAGTGGCCGCGTAACTCAAGTTGCAAATCAGTTCCTGTAAGTTCATTTTCCCAAAGTTCGGGCGGTGGAAGAATGCAGTTTAATTTCAGTAAGCATTTGAAAATTCTATTGAAACGGCTGTTTATTCTTAATAAAGCACATGAAATGGCTATCATGCCCATACTTAATAAGGTAAAGACTCAGTCATTCCAAGTTCCCCGTCTATACAACATATTTTCACACGAAAAAGCAGCCAGAATTTCTGCAAGTCCGACCCGATTAAATTTGCGATCTAACATTCACTGACCCACCACTATTAGCGAGTTGAACATTCGGTCGTTTCAGTGCTCTTCTATGTCAGAAATGCTGGCCAAAATTTTCTATAAAGAACACGGAATATACCACGCGGAATTGTCTGTACGACCAAAAGATCACACGCTTACCAGCCGCTGTGGCCGAGCGGTTCTAGACACTTCAGTCTGGAACCGCGCTGCTGCTACGGTCGCAGGTTCAAATCCTGCCTCGAGCATGGATGTGTGTGATGTCCTTAGGTTAGGTTTAAGTAGTTCTGAGTCTAGGGAACTGATGACCTCAGATGTTAAGTCTCACAGTTTTTAGAGCCTTTTGAATCATCACACGCTTATAACACTGCAAATAATTGGTTCCGAAACATCCCACTTTCCTCAAAATGTTCGTAACTAAAGCCGATTATTCCCGCCACGTTCTAAACACAATGAACTCCCTAATTCTTCATTTCACTTACTATTTTCGCGGAAACATCTAGCATGGTTTTAATCGAAAGCAGGTTAGCGAGCGACTCTCTCGACTCGATACTTCTCTCCTCTCTGTCTATCTAACTATCTGCACGCGAGAACCGGTTAATTCTGATTAGCTGTTGATGAATGACCAATCAGAATGATCGTTCAAGATCATTCTCACGGCTAAACTTGCCTTAGCCAACCACTATTCAGATAGTCATTGATATCACTGCAATTTCAATTTTCTAATATATTGTTTAATAAAATAGAACGAAATGCAAAATATTCTTTAAATTAATATAGAAAGTTTTTCCGCTTCAGACTTTTATTCTGGCTGCTCTCTCACAAAAGTAAGCACACATCGACATACGTCATCAGCATCGTGGTTGCATCACAATTTTCCCACGGTTAAATTTTATAAGGTTTTACATAAAATGACATTAATTTATAACGTATGTCCCGCATACATTCTCTCATTCATTCCCATGTATTCACACAACAAAATAATAAGCAAATAATAATTCTGAATGATTTTTGTACTGCGTAACGTAGAGTAATTGAAGTTTTGAAAAGAAAATTTCAGTTAAGTGATTTTATGTACTGTGAGCTTTGTTATTACTTCAGACGATAATAAAAGACATTTAGTTATTGTTTCTAACCGAGTTTTGAAACATAAGTATCGATTTTAGGATTTTATGTAATTTTCTCAATCTCTGCAACTATAATAGACAAAAATCCGAAATATTGACCGGATCCCTTCCTTAATAACGAAAGATTGATACCAAGGTTGAATAAAATCGGATGATAATTACTACTGTTTATTTAGATTCGTAGGGGGTATGAATTTGCGTACCGACTGAATGTTACTTGAGGCCGTTCTCACGGCTGGTAGTGTCAGCTGCGCTGACTGAGAGCGAAGAAAAACCGTAGCCATCCTGCAGCCACCTTGGTATATGGCAGCTTGCCTTACTGCATCGAATGTTATCTCTTAATAACTTACTACGTTACACTGTCAGCATCTGCTTTCTTTGGAACTGGAATTATTACATTCTTCTTGAGGTCTGATGGAATTTCGTCTGTCTCATACATCTTGCTCACCAGATGGAGTAGTTTTGTAGTGACTGGCTCTCCCGTGGCTTTCAGTAAGTAGTTCTACCGAAATGTTGTCTACTCCCGAATCTTTGTTTCGACGCTTGTGAACTAATCAGGTCAACATTAGTTTTCTCTCATACAGCCCTTATCTTGTCATTATCCGCGAAACCACTCCAGAACTCCATTGTTCATGGAATAGCTGCGGCACAGTGTCACGCTGCGCGCAGTTAAGGCGTCGTCAGAGCTTCGTTGTTTAAACCGTATTTCTGTTAAACCTTTTGATGGGACGAGAGTTTGCTATACAGATTTTTGTCTTGAAATGAGGTGAAGAATCGCATGCTGACAGCCAAGTGCGACATTTTTTCTTCATCCTGTATAAGATAACTTTTTGAATTAGTGAATAAAACGCTTGCCTCAAAGTCTGCTAGTGGAAGATACGATATTACGGTGCCTGTGTCGTTCTGATTACGATGCAGGTACTGCAGCGACTACAGCCGTTATGAAGAACATTAAATGAACTCGCAATTGCGAATAAGGACAAACATCAGCTGTAGAATGGAACGACGACAGTGAAAATTTGTACTGGATCGGTACTCGAACCCGGATTTCCCGCTTATCGCGAGAGGTGGCCTTACCATTTTTTTATTTTATTTTTTGTAGGCAAGTGCTCTGTCGCCTTTTTTACATACTAACGGGAACAGCTGAAACAAAAAACTACCTTTTTTGGAATTACAAAATGAGATGAACAATTTCTTTATATATATAGATATTGTAAAGTTCTTTAAAAAAAGAAAAGTTTAAGATTACATTGAATGAATGTCTGAACTGTGGAATGGGTACTAAACTCGAATTATCTTGTAGCATGTTGCAACTGCAAGCTGTGTACTTTGTGTTACTGTTAGCAAAAGTGAATACAAACTGATTAGGCAATGTAACTCCCAATACCAATAAAGATATACAGTCACTGCAAAATACGTTCAGCCCCTTGGACACTGAATCCTCTGGCCCTGTTCGGTCTGATCGCTTTGGTCCCTGTGCACATAGCAAATAAATTAAATTGTCTTACCTCTAAAGTAGCAACGGAGTAACGCGATATACTGTATTCTGGTCTCTCACAAAAAATGTAAATTTGCTAGCTACAGGCTCAGCAATGTGCAATGCTGACCATAACACTTTGAAATGCACATGAAATTGTTTTAGCTGATAAATGAAAACATTTATGAAAAATCCAACTTCTTTAAAAAACATATGACCTGAACACGGAGGCTGTATTGATAGTGCTGAATTACTAACACTGATTTTCTTAGCAAAATTATATTGCAAGTTAAATATGTCTTTTCAAAACATTTGACAAATGAATTTGGTCAGAAAAATACATCATATTTACTAATTGATTAACGAACAATGAAATTTATACAGCAAGTATTATCATTCCTCACTAATCCAGCACAAATGTAAGTCATCAAATTACATATAGATCTGTTAACAAATCTTAGAAGCATTGCAAAAGTGAAATATCTGACTAGCCTTTTTATCAAATCAGTTAACGTAAATTCTGGGGTTTACTCAACAATTACAAATTATTAGCCAACTCATCTACACTAATGCACTGGCAAAACAAAAATCATAATTATTTAACATCTTTACTTTACTTGCGAGAAGACTTTTGCTCACATGTTCTCGTAATTCATACATGAACCAAACACTTGGTGGCTTGACACAGCACACCACAAAAACTGCCTACTCGATCTTCTTTCGTACACAGACAGCTATCCACAACTGTGTGCCAAGCGCTCCCTTACTCCAACACTACTATCTCAGACCAGAAACAGTTTCTTTGGATATGCGGTCGTGCACAGTCAGGGATCCGCGGTATAAAGCCTATCAGAGACATACATCGTTTATGAAATTATAGCTCCATTTAATTTAAATTAATATTCATATCGTATTCGGGTTCCACATACAAGTGTGTCCCAGTAGACTCCTTTCAAAATATATGCCGAACGGGATAACTATAAACCAGACTGACGTAAAATTAACATTATAATAAATAGTAAGCTTTGGAAAGTTAAACATACGTCAGAAATGAAAAACCCAATAAAATTGTGTTAAAAAGGAATACTTCTCCAACAATGCTACAAATTTCAATGAGTATCTTTCACAATTTAAAGCAATTCCTTGTTCACATATAAAATTTACTTGAAGTTAAATTTCCGTAACAACCACTTAATTGTCATACCACAAATAATACTTCTTTATCGCTTGAAAGCTAGTAAAGTGAACATTATTCTCGCATATCATAAAGAAAGAAACAAACATCACAATAGCCCACCGTATTTCCAGTGCACCCTCTGTTCGGTCATCCGGATGTGTCTTCTCGTAAGTTGAGGAAGGCGGGGCAAATGGGGAAGCTAACTAAACCCTTACAAAAGGGACAAAAATAAACAAATTCAAGTAGGTTTGATTATCATTTGTTTACTTAACCATTGAATTACAATAACATGCAAAGAAACCTGCAAACTTGTTACATTTAGTTAGAAATATCTCGATTTGAAACATAAACTACCAATTGCCCGTCTTGCCCCATATGCGGGGTAAGATGGGGAACTAGCATGAATTCATCTCTAAAGTTTAAATAAGGACTGGAATAACGAAATCATGTGACGATAAGGTTTCGAAACATGGTTCTGCGAATTGTAGAATCAGGTATTACGTTTCCTTTAGGCCTCTTGCTTTCACATAGTACACAAGTGTGGACAGCCTCGTGGACAGCCTCGTCATCATCACTTTCTATACCTGCACAAGTGCCGTGAGCCCAGCGTCCGCAGCTAATACACCGATTGATGTGGTCTCTGGTTTTCGTATTGTTAAGGTAGGATTTCGTACAAGGAACCCAGTTAACCATTCTCTTCCAGCAGATTTGGCTGCAGTATTAAATAGATGTTTGACGTTGTTTCGTTCAGCTAGCTGAAAAGCAACTTCAGAAAGTTCAGAAAGCTTTAGGCCAAAATACTGTCCTTCCATCTGTGTTAAGTAGTCTTTAAGTTCTGCCTCTTGTTCTGGGGTAAACACACTAGTGATTGGTCCTAACCATTTTCACAGATGTATAGCCAGGATTAGCACGTTTCTTTGCCGCATGTCGTTCAATCGTTGTCTGTGGCACGTTCAACTGCCGAGCAGCCCTGAAAGAACACATATGACCTTCTATAACAGCATTTACCGCGCCTTCCATTGACTCCAATGACCAATCTTGCCTAGACGTTTGTCGCCCATGCTTGCGAACCATCTGAAATAAAACACGTGGAACGTTCTATTGAGTCAGATCATTCCTGGTAATCTATATTATATATTAAATACCATATTTCCAATAGTCAGTCGTTAAAGCATAGCAAGAATACTGACTTTGCACGTTTTGTGTATTTTTATTCACCATATAGCCTAAGGCATACTTCGTAATTAATTAGGAAACTTTGGAGTAATGAATAACATTCTATTTACAACTGTATTCAACATATAATGTACGTGTTCAAATCCTGCAGCGAGGTAAACACATGAGACGATAAGAACGTAATGGTTGGACACATAGTAGGGGCAAGACGGGGAAGCTCCCCATCTTGCCCCACCCCGTCTTGCCCCCTACCATGCTGTCAGGTTATGTTACGCCTACATGAACACTATTTAGTGAACACTGACTACTGACACGGCAGT
The DNA here is from genome assembly GCF_023864275.1 of Schistocerca cancellata. Taxonomy (NCBI): domain Eukaryota; kingdom Metazoa; phylum Arthropoda; class Insecta; order Orthoptera; family Acrididae; genus Schistocerca; species Schistocerca cancellata. The sequence goes on from NC_064626.1 coordinate 1,006,900,886, forward strand.
TTACTGTTAATAAGACGTACTATTCAGTGCTATGTACACAGTCTGGACAAGTGTTCACGAAACACATGTTTTAGGACATCGAAAGGTGAAAACATTGCAAATCAGTGTAACAATTGTACGTACCTTGCAAAGCTCACAGAAACCGCCGCGAAACTAACAAGGGAGCCTCCCCATCGCACCCCCCTCAGATTTAGTTTTAAGTTGGCACAGTGGATAGGCCTTGAAAAACTGAACACAGATCAATCGAGAAAACAGGAAGAAGTTGTATGGAACTATGAAAAAAATAAGCAAAATACACAAACTGAGTAGTCCATGCGCAACATATGCAACATCAAGGATAGCAAGAGCTCAGGGTTTGCCGTGGTCCCGTGGTTAGCGTGAGCAGCTGCAGTACGAGAAGTCCTTGGTTGAAGTCTTCCCTCGAGTAAAAAGTTTTAATTTTTTATTTTCAGACAATTATCAAAGTTCAGGCACTCACACATAATAAACTTCGCTCTCCAAAATTCCAGGACATGTTAAGATTTGCTTGGACATATGCAGGATATGACGGTCTACACACGGAAAAATTTGAAAACGTTAAAAACATGTTTTGACAGAGCACAGGGAAAACTGTGTGACTGTGAAACTGTTGCATTCATTCGTTGCAGTTTATGTGACGAACTCTTATGTTTTCATCACTTTTTTGGGAGTGATTATCACATCCACAAGAAAACCTAAATCAGGCAAGCTAGAAGTATCTTTTTACCCATTCGCCAAGTGTACAAGTTAGGTGGGTCGACAACATATTCCTGTCATTTGACGCACATGCCATCACCAGTGTCGTATAGAACATATCAGACGTGTTTTCCTGGGGAGGATCGGTTGACCTATGACCTTGTAATCAAATGTTTTGGTTTCCATTGGAGAGGCACGTCCTTTCGTCTACTAATTCCACGGTTTTGCGGTGCGGTCGCAAAACACAGACACTAAACTTATTACAGTGAACAGAGACGTCAATGAACGAACGGACAGATCATAACTTTGCGAAAATAAAGAAAGTAAACGTTTCACTCGAGGGAAGACTTGAACAAAGGACCTCTCGTTCCGTACCTGCTCACGCTAACCACGGGACCACGGCGCGCCTGAGCACACATTATCCTTGATGTTGCATATCTTGCGTATGGACTACTCAGTTTGTATATTCTGCTTATTTTTTTCATAGTTCCACACAATTTCTTCCTGTTTTCTCGATTGATCTGTGTTCAGTTTTTCAACTGTGCCAACTTATAACTAAATCTGAGGCGGGTGCGATGGGGAGGTTCCCTTGTAAGGTTCAGCAACGTCAACACACTGGGACCTCATTAATTAAAACTTCCAGGCTGAATTGCCGTGGTCCATATATAAAACTTCTTCTCCTTGTGGCTACGGAGGCTTTCTTCTTCTCCTTACTGACGTTTCGTTGCCTACTGCGGGCAACATCATCTGAGGTGAGTCGGCGACTGGCTTCTAGGCGCTGGTGATCCCACATATATAGAGCGCTTAGATGGCGCTACCACTCGTCACGTGCTTTCGACTTTAAAACTATCTCTGGCTAGTGCCATCTCTCTCGATTGTAGGTAATCGATTGTCACTTCGTTGGTACAAAGTCGACCGCCATATCTTGTATAGTTTTAATCCTTCTTCTTTTCTATTAAAATTATTTCCGTGCTTGTAGATCTCTATAGCTTCTCTATATATGCGAGTATAATAATGTGTGTCCTAGCTATCACGTTTGTCTCACTAAATTTTATTTCGTGATCACCGTCTTTGAAAACGTGTTCCGCTACAGCTGATTTGTCAATCTGTCCCAATCTACAGTTCCTTTTGTGTTCCGTTAGGCGGGTGTTAACACTCTTTTTAATTGTTCCAATATAAACCATGCCACAGTTACACGGAAGTTTATACACACCTGGGGTAGCTAAGGGGTGTCGTACGTCTTTCACCGATCTTAAACTTTCACTAATTTTCTTGGTAGGTCGAAAGATTGTCTCCACTTGAAACTTGGCCAAAACTTTACCAATACGGTCCGTAATGTTATGAATAAATGGAAGAAAAACTTTTCCAGCCGACGGTTGTTGTTGTCGTGTATTTTCGGACACTTTTCTTCTAGGGTGGAGTGCTCGATCTACTGTATTTCCTTGTCAGTGTACCCATTTCTCCCGAAAAGCTGTTCGCAAATGGCTTAATTCATCTTGCAAGTAAATTGGCTCACAGATGTTATTAGCTCTGTCCACTAAAGTTTTTATGACTCCTCTCTTCTACCTAGGATGATGGTTCGAATACTCAAGAGCTGGCTAGATATCTTGCTTCTTTGTTGCAACCGTATATAGGTAAAACTGACACTCATATTAAAAATTCCATGCATTTTATCGAAAAACTGAGGGAGATCACAGTTAGTCCAAGTGACATCCTTGGACCACGGCAATTCAGCCCGGATGTTTTAATTAATGAAGACGCCGGCCGTTAAAGCTTACATGTTATGATTACACTGGGACCTGTGTATTGATGATGTTGATGTAGCTATCCACAGATGGCAGCACTCTAACTGTAGCTTATAGTCCTTCACTGTCTTACCCCACCCGTCTTCCCCTATATGATATCCACCGGTTCTTATTCTCCGTTCATTCATTCTTCGCATCGGTAATGTAACTTCTCCTTCCCCGGACGTTCCAGCTATGCGGGGGCCGTTGAAACGCACTCCATACCATTTTGCAAGTCATGCACGACTCACGGACAGCCCCAAACTTCCTGATGTTGTCAACCATACGTCTACGAGCTGTACTCTCACATGCATTACGTATATTCCCGTACAGGCCATACTTGAAGTCGCTTGCCCTGTATCGGCAGATAAATACGATATTGCAGTAACTGTGTTATTCTGTGGAAGAAGCTGGCTTGACAGCTACAAGTTTGAGCGACGTCGTGCGTCCACAAGGACGACGGCGTGGTAGGCGGCGAGGCGGCACAAGTGGCCCGGTGGCAAGGTTGCTGGCGCAGCAATATAGCGGCGTGGGGGCGGCAGTGCGGGGACGAGTACATGCGGTCGGTCACAGGAAGAGCCGGCCGGCCGGCCGCCCAAGCGGGCACTAATCGTGTTCCGTGTCGCTGCAAATTGAGTTAGCGGCCGCCGACGCTCTCGGCCAATCACGGCGACGCCCCCTGCGCGCTCCGCGGCCACCCACCAAGCCGCACGCTTGTCGCCTGCGCCGCTCCGCGCCGCCACACAATTTGCCTCATTAAGCGTCTTCCTCCGAGCACAATCCAATAGCGCCTCAATTGACTTTCCGTTTGACGTTCGCCGCTTAAGAATTTTAGGCGGTGATATGACAGGCCTAACACTGTGTGCGGGTTATTGAAAATATGCAGGATTAAACACAGTTAGCAGCAGAATACCTACAATAATAGATTGACACAAACAGAAGGAAAAACTGACACATTACTATTAATTCCTCGCCTAGTTACCAAATACACTCCTGGAAATTGAAATAAGAACACCGTGAATTCATTGTCCCAGGAAGGGGAAACTTTATTGACACATTCCTGGGGTCAGATACATCACATGATCACACTGACAGAACCACAGGCACATAGACACAGGCAACAGAGCATGCACAATGTCGGCACTAGTACAGTGTATATCCACCTTTCGCAGCAATGCAGGCTGCTATTCTCCCAGGGAGACGATCGTAGAGATGCTAGATGTAGTCCTGTGGAACGGCTTGCCATGCCATTCCCACCTGGCGCCTCAGTTGGACCAGCGTTCGTGCTGGACGTGCAGACCGCGTGAGACGACGCTTCATCCAGTCCCAAACATGCTCAATGGGGGACATATCCGGAGATCTTGCTGGCCAGGGTAGTTGACTTACACCTTCTAGAGCACGTTGGGTGGCACGGGATACATGCGGACGTGCATTGTCCTGTTGGAACAGCAAGTTCCCTTGCCGGTCTAGGAATGGTAGAACGATGGGTTCGATGACGGTTTGGATGTACCGTGCACTATTCAGTGTCCCCTCGACGATCACCAGTGGTGTACGGCCAGTGTAGGAGATCGCTCCCCACACCATGATGCCGGGTGTTGGCCCTGTGTGCCTCGGTCGTATGCAGTCCTGATTGTGGCGCTCACCTGCACGGCGCCAAACACGCATACGACCATCATTGGCACCAAGGCAGAAGCGACTCTCATCGCTAAAGACGACACGGCTCCATTCGTCCCTCCATTCACGCCTGTCGCGACACCACTGGAGGCGGGCTGCACGATGTTGGGGCGTGAGCGGAAGACGGCCTAACGGTGTGCGGGACCGTAGCCCAGCTTCATGGAGACGGTTGCGAATAGTCCTCGCTGATACCCCAGGAGCAACAGTGTCCCTAATTTGCTGGGAAGTGGCGGTGCGGTCCCCTACGGCACTGCGTAGGATCCTACGGTCTTGGCGTGCATCCGTGCGTCGCTGCGGTCCGGTCCCAGGTCGACGGGCACGTGCACCTTCCGCCGACCACTGGCGACAACATCGATGTACTGTGGAGACCTCACGCCCCACGTGTTGAGCAATTCGGCGGTACGTCCACCCGGCCTCCCGCATGCCCACTATACGCCCTCGCTCAAAGTCCGTCAACTGCACATACGGTTCACGTCCACACTGTCGCGGCATGCTACCAGTGTTAAAGACTGCGATGGAGCTCAGTATGCCACGGCAAACTGGCTGACACTGACGGCGGCGGTGCACAAATGCTGCGCAGCTAGCGCCATTCGACGGCCAACACCGCGGTTCTTGGTGTGTCCGCTGTGCCGTGCGTGTGATCATTGCTTGTACAGCCCTCTCGCAGTGTCCGGAGCAAGTATGGTGGGTCTGACACACCGGTGTCAATGTGTTCTTTTTTCCATTTCCAGGAGTGTAATTCTCCATCCCCAACAGATTTAAAACACTGTCGTCTTCTTTTCTGTACCCTGCCCCCACCCTGCAGCGCTCCCAACACCTTCTCCAATCCCATCCTGACCAGTTCACCGCTTGGTGCAACCAGTGGTTGCTCAAGGTCAATCCCTCCAAAACCCAGGCGATCATTGTAGGCAAAACCACCCCTTCCTTCCGCCTCCTTGATTTCTATCTCACCATCTATGGCCGTCCTATCGCTCTCACCCCCACCCTTAAGTACCTTTGCGTCACCCTCGATCGTCGACTCTCCTGGACGCCCCATCTCCGGACAATTCAAGCCAAGGCACGCTCCCGACTCCGTCTCCTCAAGCTCCTTTCCGGCCGTACGTGGGGTATGGACCCCTCCACCGTACTCCACACCTATAAATCTCGCATCCGCCCTATCCTTTGTTATGCCCATCCGGCCTGGATCTCCACCCCCGTACCTTCTATAAATCCCTTCAAATCCTTGAACGCCATGCTCTACGCCTCGCTTATCGCATCCGTCTCCCCTCCCCCACGTGGATCCTGTACGATCTCATTCCGTTCCCCCACCTCCTCCTTTTCCTTGAAAGGATACAGATCCTGTACACCTCCCGCAAACTCGATCCTCCTCACCCACTTGTCTCACCCATCCTCTCCCGCCCCCGCCCGCTGCCGCACCTGTATTCCCACATCCCACCCGGTCTCCATCTCTCCACCCTCCTTACCCTCTCTCAAGGTGGCTTCTGCCACCTCCCCCTCACTGATGATTTCCTCCTCCCCTCCATCTACCCCTCCTATTTACTTTGATCCTTCCCCTCCACTTACTGTGTCCTTTCCTTTAGGCACCCTCCCTCCCTTCTCTTTTCTTTTCCCCTATCTCCCTTCCTCCGCCCCTCTTCCCCCGGGCTTCCCCTCCCCCTTCCTCCCTCCCCCTATCTCCCCTGCCCATGGCATCTCTGCTCTCCCCTCTCCCACTCCCCTTCCTCCTCCTCCTCTCTTGGCAGGTCCCCGGACTCGCACACGCTCAGCGAACATTCACGCGCCAGAGATCATCACCATCAGTGTCTCGTGTGTGTGCCTTCGTTTGTGTTTAGTGTTCTTTCGCCGTCACGCCACCACTGTTCACGTGTGCCATCGCCGTCTTCCATGTTATGTGCGCCGTGTCAACATTTGTTATTGTTTTTCCTCGTCCAGCGTGAACGGCTTCATGTTTATTGTTTTTTGTAACTCCATTTTTGCCCGGCGCTTTTATTGTATTGTCTGTGTCACCTATATGTCATATTATTGTACCACTTAAGGCTGAAGAGCAGTGTAATATGCTGCTGACAGCCCGCCTGTATGAGGTGATTAAAATTACAATAAAGGAAAAAAAAAATTCTGTACCCCAGGTTTTAAGTGTGTTGTTCTGGAGTGTTTTTAATACTGTGGGCTACTTTTAACCTGTGCATGTGCATTCAGTGTCTTCTTTGTGTTTTAAGAATAGCCAACTGTGTTTTTAAATTTTATGGTGACTTTTTTAATTGTCCCCCCATGTACGTCTCCCTGTCAGTGTATTTTTACCTCCATTATCTCCCCTTACTCTGTTTTACGTTCCCCTTTTTTATCGCTTTATATATGTAACATTTTATTCTTGTTTTAGTTGTCATGTCACTTGGCTGAAGAGTGGCGGATTCTGCCGCTGACAGCACTCCACTGCCCATATGGGCCAGGGGAATGAAATCACAATAATGAAAAAAAAAGAAGTTTTCCAAATTTTCTGTACCCCAGTCACCATCATCAACATTCTTCCTTGAACCGTGTTAATATTAAATAGTAATTAATCCGTGTCAGATCTTGTTCAACTCTGTGGCTGTCATTCAATTAAGGATTATCGACGGAGACCGCAATCAGCCACATACTGATGCTTTAATATACTGCAATGACTGAATTCAAACCCTTGTCACCTTCTTCAAATGACTACACGCCATCTAGCTCTGTACCTTCCTACATACAGTAACGGAAAAAAAATTGCAACATCAAAAAGTAATTAATTTGTGAAATGAAATTTCGGGAATACATTGGTCTTGGCAAAATATGTGATTAACCTCGTAAGATCACAAAGCACCAGATGAACCACTGCAAATGTGACATGCTGCCGGCCAGTGTGGCCGAGCAGTTCTGGCGCTTCAGTCGGGAACCGTGCGACCGCTACGGTCGCAGGTTCGAATCCTGCCTCGGGCATGGATGTGTGTGATGTCCTTAGGTTTAAGTAGTTTTAAGTTCTAGGGGACTGATGACTTCAGATGTCAAGTCTCATAGTGCTCAGAGCCATTTGAACCATTTTTTTTTTGTGCAATGCTGGTACATTAATTATCGGTGTAACCGCCTGAATGTTGAATGGGAGCATCCAAACATGCCCGCGTTGTGTTGCAAGGGTGCTGGATGTCACATTTGTGGGATGGAGTTCCATGCCTCTTGCACTTCGTCGGTAAATATAGTGCGTTTAATGCTTGTAAATGGCGCCGGAGTTTTCATCCGATGATGTGCTCGATTGGGGACAGATCTGGCGATCGAGGAGGCCAAGGTAACATGTCGAATCTCTGCGGAGCATGTTCGCTTACATTAGCGCAAAGTGGACGACCGTTATCCTGTTAGAAAACACCCCTTGTTTTGCTGTTCATGAATGGCAGCGCAACATATCGGATCACCAGACTGACGTACAAATTTGCAGTAAGAGTGCGTGTGATAGCTACGAGAATGTTTCTGCTTTCATACGAAATTGCGCCCCAGACCATAACTCCAAGTGTAGGTTCGGCGTGTCTAGCATGCAGGCAGGTTGGTTGCAGGCCCCTTCTTCTAACCAGCACACAGCATTCACTGACTCCGAGGCGGAAACACCAAACACAACAGATCCCACCCCGCCCTCCAGTGAGCTGTCGACGTTAAGCCTAATCTCCTCCTCCTCCTCCAATGTGCTGTTGCTTGACACCACTGAAGTTGCAAAAGGTGGTGGTTTCGGGTCAGTGGAATGCACGCCACGGGACGTCTGGTTCGGGGCTGCCCTTGATGTAACCGATTATTAACAGTTCGTTACGTCACTGAGATGCCAAGTGCTGCTCAAATTGCTGCTGGAGAGGCAGTACGATGAGCCAGAGGCACACGCCGAACACGATAGTCTTCCCTCTTGGTTGTGGCAGTCCGGAGCCCGGACTTCTAGCGACCGTACATTCTCCTAACCAGAGCTGCCAGCAGTCACGTACGGTAGGTACAGTCCCGTCAAGTCTTTTTGCAGTATCGCAGAAGGAAGATCCAACCTCTCGTTTAAGTTCGTGGTGTGTTGATAATGGCGTCTTTGACGCCTTAAAGGCATTTCTGGCTTACATGACTCACCACGTCCAGTCTCTGAGGCAAATAATGGCCGTTACAGCGTGTATTTAAGAAGCAAACCTGATTTCCGTCCTCAGAGTGGTGCTATCAGCAACACTCTTACGCGACTGGTGCGAAATCTGAATAAACATCATCTTTGCGATATAGAAACAAGCCTACCAACTTTCGCTTATGTCGCAGAACTCCTTCTCGGTGTTACGATTTATTTTTTATTATTACTTATAGTTCTTGAAGTCTGAGGATATGTCGCCTGCCTCAAGAATCTCTGACATTAGATGGAAGAGTTTTGTCATGGCTGGCTACCCCACGGCTGTCAGTAGTTCTGACGGAATGTCGTCTACTTCCAGACCCTTGTTTCAACTTAGGTCTTTTTCCTCGATATAAACCGAATAATGACGATTAAAGCCTGTACGGCCCATTCCATCTCTAGAACACCAAGCAATCATTATATATAATGCTTTTGGAAACGGCTTGTATTATAGAAAGGCTGAATTCGTTTAATTACTGCATTCATGACCATTTTCACTAAGGGTGGGTAAACACCATATCGGTTTCCAACATTAGCCATGGAGGGCGCCACGAACCTGTAAGTCATTTTCAGACAGGTGTCCGGTTACCTTTGATCACATAGTGTATGATCATACGAGTTGTAGAAACTGCGCCTAAGTCCCTTCAGTTCACAGATGCTTAAATTAGAAACAGATACGGATTACCACGTGTTTTAATGATATCAAAAGATAGAACAAGAGCGTAATATTCTAGAAGAGAACCTGGAATCCAAAAAGCAACACGAAGGAAACATAGTTCTGCGTAATCTTGAAGAACACGGTAAATTTCAACCAAGTAAACGCAACCTTAATACAAGCCGTTTGCTGCAACCTCACGGTATTTCTGATAGTTTTTTGAATGCGGCAATTTCAAAAGCACAAGATAAACGTCTAAATCACGCCCATTGGATGTGCTGCCAGGAGCAAGAGTGCGTTGTGCACAGCTGTACAAAGTGTCCAAACCCAAGCATGCGTACTTTGCACTTTTCCCTTAAGTGATACCTGCCTAATCATTTGCAGTTGTGCACCGTTCATCTGACGAGGAATACACAGCAAATGCCATCACCCGATTTCCCAGGAACTTTGAAGAGGATTCAAAATAATACTTTATTTCATGCCCCGCTTATTGTTTTCATTTATTTTATGTTCTTCTTATTGTTTTCACTTATCTACCCATGTTCGTCACGAATATTTATTATCGAATTAGGGGTACAAGAGCATTGTATTGATTTTAAAATTACAAATGTGTTTCACAATAATCTCACACATTTATTATATAACATGTGTGTATCGTATGGTGTGGGGTTGTAATCATTTTAAATTCTCACTTTCTGATATTTCATTCTCATATCAATTCTTATATTTTATCAACATGTTTATTCTTCGGGAAGATTTCGTGCATTCCATTGGATGATACGGATCGTAGAAACATTCGAACTACAGATATTCCGACCACCACGAGCATGGCCCGAAGATACGTTTGCCAGTCTAACATTTCTTCGTTCGAATCTCACTCTGCAAAGAAAAGTCCTTAATGTTGAGCACGATTACGGGTGCTGGAAAAAATTTCGCGGTAAATCATGCTTAACGGATCACTTTTCCGACTGGCGCTTACAATTGATTATGAATCAAGATACACTACAGGAATTTCACCGAAAACAGTTACAAAAATTTTCTCGTTTTTTGAAAAAATTAATTCATCTGACGTACAATTAGTAGGAAAATAAGGGCAACGTTATACCAATATACACAGGAAAACATTCGTATAATAATCTGCTATAGATTTGAGTATATAAATGAGGAACAAAAATGAAAGTAATTCACTGGAAAACATTCGTGTAGTTATCTTCTACAGACATGGGTACATAAATGAAGAACAAAGATAAAAGTAATAATCGGGTTTCGTACTGGGAGCGCGAACTTAAGAAGTCGCGAAACCAACCACTGTGTCATCATTTGGTCTGAGACGATGGCGCCGTAAAAGACACATAATGTATCTGGAAACAACGTCGAAACGTTTGACGGTCTTTTTTCAGCAACGCTCAAGTATTCACGGGTAAGGTGAGGCACGTGTTCACTTATTTGAACCCTCTTCCACTGATCGAACTTCCTGGAAACTCGAGTTATGGTACTTGCTGTGTGCTCCTCGAGACCCTATCGTCGGGTCGTCTTTCTGGTCACAAATGACTTGCGCGTGGCGCACGAGCACGTGATTTGAAAGACGTTCGCGTGAAAATGGACGTAGTTTCAAGTGATATAACAAATGCGGCGCATGCGACGTAGCTTATTGAGATCCGACAGATGCAGACGCTGATAAAGTCGACTGAGCTATCAGCCTGTGTCTGGCCAGCTGGCGAATAGTTTCCCTTTCGTAGGAAACCCTGGAGTATTGGAATCGGTTCCCGGCTGATAGCGTTAAGCATAGAGTCGGTTCACTCTGCTGGCGGGAGGGGTGCAGGGGGAGGCGATGCAGGGTCGGGCCGTTACCGCCTCTGGGGTTCGCCGCCGATTCGGGTCACGCGCGGCGCCGCCGATGACTTCTGCCCCCGCGCCGCCCCCTGCTCCACGCTAGGCGCCTTCGGCTCCGCCTGCCTCCTTTCGCACCCTCCTGATATTACACCGCCTCCCGAAAACGTCCACTCATCTCCGGCCCGTCGGTGATTTCCACGGCAGCCCTGACATTGCCCCGCTAGAATGAACCTTTATGTATTAGGAAGACGTCAACAAAATAACGTTTTCGCCTTGAGCTTACCCTACGATATCAACAATAATAGGAATATTTCTTAGCAGAGGATAAATTTACACCCGATTTTCTGTGAAGAGCGAGTAGTTATTTTTTGCAACACAATAGAGTATACTGCCACCGGAGACTGTTATAGGTCATTAGTGCTAGATCTATTTCCGTTCCTGTTCTTTTCCCGTACTGTGCGAGGAAAACATGATTGGCCTTAGGCCTATCTACGTGCCCTTATAGTCTAATTTTAAACGCGCGATCCCATCGTGACAAATAAGATAGTAGCGGCATAATGGTCGCACAATCATTTTCGAAAATCGGTACTCTAAATTTGTTCGAAGATTTCTCTTTTAAATTCACTTGGAATTTCTGCTAGACTTTAGTGTGAGCTGTACCGACTTTTTACGATCCTAGAAGCTCGTCTCTGGACTTTTCATGTTTTTTATGTTGTGCATACTTGATATGGAATTCAAACACTGGAACACTATTCTACAAATGTTTCACTGCTGTCTTGTATGAAATTTCCTTTACACATGCACTGAGTTTCACAGAACCCTTCCAAAAATTTAGGTCTTGCATTCGATTTTCCTAACCTACGTTTCGTCACATATCAAATCACTTCTCAGCAATACCACTGGATACCAGGTAGTTATAATTAAAGCGTAGCTACTCACGAAGATCCTGTGTGGGCTGTAATTATCGTATGGCAGCCAAACTCAGTAGATAAGCTAATGCTTTAATGCGCAACTGATGTATGCTGGAAAAAGTTAGTTCCAACTTTGTCTAGCTGATACAGACCTTTTATGCCCACATCCCGTTCCTAGCCCATTACACATGGAAACATTTCTATACGTCTTTCTAGCAATCGCAGAGTCAGATCTGCAACCAGTGGCAAAAAATTGAACTAATTTTTTTTCCGGAACAAATCGGATCCTTACTAACACATCAGAATATCCACCAAGTTTGGCCACCACACAATAATTACAGGCCACACGTAACCTCTGTGTGTAGCTACACTTTAATTCTATCCGTCTAGTACTTACCTGCTGTGATGTTCTCAAGATGTACACACTGATTTTGTGTTCAGACACAGGCGTGTTCTTTCTCTTTGTTTTTAGCATCGTCTTCTATCGATCCACGTGTAAATAGAGCTGTCACTGATTGCACTGTAAGGAGACCATACGAAAATAGTAATGATGTCTTTATTTGTAATTCGGGTTAAAAAGTTCAGACCTCAGATATCAATTAGCCAAGGCATTTCAATGCAACTCTCAAAGATCCTCGAGAAAATCGACTCTGAAGTCTTCCGATCCTTCTTTAATACGCTAAAGAAAGTTCGCTTACTCGAAAGACAATGAAGTTGTTTGGTACATTGTCCGCCTGTCCCGTTCGGGACGTGTGTTTGATTTCTGGCAGATTCAAAGTTTTTTACGTGAGTTCTTGTTCTGTAGTATTTCCGTGAAGTGCACAATACATAAATATGGAAAAATATAATTTTCAATTAATTTAAACACTCCTGATCAATAATTTTTGTGAAACATTAGTAATAAAGAATTTATATTTGCATTGAAAACTATATTTTTGTGTGTCGTGCGTAACTAGAAATAAGACGATGTGCATTTTTCATAAAAATAACCGTTAGATGCGTCAATTAGCATGTATTTGATTAATTTTATATTTAAATGACGCAGGTATTCGCATTGTACGCTTTAAAAACGAAACAAGTAATGACTCGAACGAGGCTCGACCTAGAGATTACAACTCTAGAGGGTTACCTATTTTTTTCATTTTTACCTATTTTTCACGTAGAACATGCAACTTTATTTAAAAACTCTATTCTGCTGGGAATCGAACCAATACCTGCAACACGACATGCAGGAGCTCTACGTTACAGCCAAGCCGCTTGTCGAAAAAAAAGGACTTTATCTTAATGTACTAAACATGGTCGGAAATCTTCAGTGTAGATTTTCTCGAGAATGTTTGAGAGGTCCGTCGATAAGCTTCAGAAGAGCGAAATTTGGGTTCTCGTGTTCATGTGCCATAAATATAAAAAAATCACAAAAATTCGATTGCCATACGGCCTGTTGTTCCAATGGGAACCATTGGTGATTGAGTATTTCAATGATGACTTTATTGATACTAAGTGTCGTGCGTGGAGAGTCACTCACATATTCATTGCCTTATATCTATCTTAGGCTGTAAGAAATAGTCTTACTCCATCATCAAAGAAAGAGAAGTAGTTGTTTCATTACAGTCGGAACGGAATATTTTTAATCAGTAAAATTCTTCTCGGTGTGTCACATTATTGGCAATGCGTAAAATGCGTAAAGTATTCCTGAGGGTATTTTTTGCTAACTGCTGAAAGAGAAAAAGTTTTATTTCTTTTATACTGGCGGAAAATGATGCTCTCGTAGTCTGTTAGGATATTTACGTTGAGGAGGAGGGGTGTTAGACGTCCTTTATTGGTGTTCACATTATTTCTTTTCATTGGAGGAAACAGACGTTCTTAAGCAAATGTCAATCAGCAACTTCTGTTTCCATCAGTGAAAAGATATAAAGCAAACTCCAGTGAAGGACGTCTAAGGCCCCCTCTTTTCATCATCAATATCCGATTAGATTACGATAGCAGCCCCTTAGCAGCCCCTTCCGCTAGTATACAGAAACCAAAACTTTTCTCATTCAGCAATTAGCAAAAACATGCTTAGGAAGTATATTTGCCACAGTGGCCGAAATGTAGAAGTATTTTACACATTGTCAATGGCGGCCTCATACCCAGAAGAATTTTATTGACTGCGACAACGGCCGCGAAAGATTACTCCTACAGGGGTATTTTTGGTTTACGTATTCTCATCTGGAACAAGGAGAATATAAGTTAGCGTTTAGTTTGTAGGAGAGTACTTCCCACAACCTGCGATTTCAGTTGTGAGGACATAACGTGCAAATAAGCGGACCTGAAAATAAGCGGAAATGTGAAAAAAAACAAAGCCTTTTGTGGTGGTGTATCATCGGAACCCACTGTTCATTACAAAAACGTTTTCCTCTCAGACAACACAGTTAAACCAAAGTTGTCGTACAGAACGTGTTTTTTATTTTTAAGCCACAGACTCTATTCCAGCGCCGGCCGGTGTGGCCGTGCGGTCGAGGCGCTTCAGTCTGGAACCGCGTGACCGCTCCGGTCGCATGTTCGAATCCTGCCTCGGGCATGGATGTGTGTGATGTCCTTAGGTTAGTTAGGTTTAAGTAGTTCTAAGTTCTAGGGGACTGATGACCACAGATGTTAAGTCCCATAGTGCTCAGAGCCATTTGATCCATTTGAACTCTATTCCAGCGATCTCTGTTTCCGAATTTTTAACTCAAGGAAAATTTTTTATAATATTTTCATTCTAGCATAGACCAACAGCAGATGGTCAGAAATAGTATGAAGTGCACAGTGTCACTTGGACAGTAAATTTTACTGTTTATGTACCATATACCATTTTTGCAGGTCTATGTCGGTGTGATTAAGACGTATTTTTCTCGGATTCTGAAAACTCTGAGAATATTGCCCACAACACCGGGAGACGCCACTTTGATGTGGCATCAATTGAAGAGCAAGGAAGGCTACTTCTTCGAATCAGTCTTTTTGTTCTGTCAACCCCCCCATCTCAGAACCTGAGGAAAACGCAGGGCGCTGTTGTACGAGGTGCATTCAAGTTCTAAGGCCTCCGATTTTTTTCTAATTAACTGCTCACCCGAAATCGTTGAAACTGGCGTTACTTCTCGATTCTCGTAATCGCCCTGCAGACGTACACATTTTTCACAACGCTGACTCCATGATTCCATGGCAGCGGCGAAGACTTCTTTAGGAGTCTGTTTTGACCACTGGAAAATCGCTGAGGCAATAGCAGCACGGCTGGTGAATGTGCGGCCACGGAGAGTGTCTTTCATTGTTGTAAAAAGCCAAAAGTCACTAGGAGCCAGGTCAGGAGAGTAGGGAGCATGAGGAATCACTTCAAAGTTGTTATCACGCAGAAACTGTTGCGTAACGTTAGCTCGATGTGCGGGTGCGTTGTCTTGGTGAAACAGCACACGCGCAGCCCTTCCCGGACGTTTTTGTTGCAGTGCAGGAAGGAATTTGTTCTTCAAAACATTTTTGTAGGATGCACCTGTTACCATAGTGCCCTTTGGAACGCAATGGGTAAGGATTACGCCCTCGCTGTCCCAGAACATGGACACCATCATTTTTTCAGCACTGGCGGTTACCCGAAATTTTTTTGGTGGTGGTGAATCTGTGTGCTTCCATTGAGCTGACTGGCGCTTTGTTTCTGGATTGAAAAATGGCATCCACGTCTCATCCATTGTCACAACCGACGAAAAGAAAGTCCCATTCATGCTGTCATTGCGCGTCAACAGTGCTTGGCAACATGTCACACGGGCAGCCATGTGGTCGTCCGTCAGCATTCGTGGCACCCACCTGGATGACACTTTTCGCATTTTCAGGTCGTCATGCAGGATTGTGTGCACAGAACCCACAGGAATGCCAACTCTGGAGGCGATCTGTTCAACAGTCATTCGGCGATCCCCCAAAACAATTCTCTCCACTTTCTGGATCATGTCGTCAGACCGGCTTGTGCGAGCCCGAGGTTGTTTCGGTTTGTTGTCACACGATGTTCTGCCTTCATTAAACTTTTCGCACCCACGAACGCACTTTCGACACATCCATAACTCCATCACCACATGTCTCCTTCAACTGTCGATGAATTTCAATTGGTTTCACACCTCTCTTTCCCAAAAAGTTGATGATCGCATCAAACCCATAGGTGACGGCAGCTGAATCACCCCATACATCTAACTGCTACGGAAGAATTCCAGCAACATTCTATGGCCGCGCCGGTGACTCAGCGAAATCTACCTCGAAGGTGCAGTGAAACTATTAAAGAACATCCTACACTACGCTTGTCCGTCCTAGTCTGGAAGGTTACTGCATCGAATGGCACCCTCACAGGATAAAATTGATAATATTGATAGGGGACGTCAGAAAAATTCTAATAAGGACAGCTAATTTTTTACTATCGCGAGTAGGGTTCAGAGTGGAATTGGATGTGATAAGCAAGTTGTAATGGCAGTCATTACAAATAGAGCGTATTTCGTTTGGCGAGATATTTTCAGAAAATTTCAATAGCCAACAAAAAGATTTGTAATTTTAAACAGTGATTGCCCACAAGTACGGCTTTTAAAAAGTTTATTTAAATCGAATCCCTATTGGTTTCGAGTTTCCTACAAATCCATCCCCACATATTTGTTCTTCCTTTTCTGCTGGGGACTCGTTTTGTGGACTAAGATAAACAAAAAGATTTTCGTTCAGAATTCGGCAGCTTATGAGAGAACTCTGTTGATTATACTTCGCTTAAATATAAGTTAAATTTGGCGACCACTTCCGTAGTGTATATTTCTGTGTGCCACATTCGATGTGTATTTCTATTGTACGTTTTAAAATTACCACCACCCAATTGCACAGAAAGAAAAACGATTACAGAAAGGAACTCAAGCAGGATGGCAAGAAAGTCTGTAATAATCATCTGAACATGGACTGTAAAAAAATACCGAAGCCAGTAATAGTTTCATTTAAATAAACTTTTCAAACCATGCTTGCGATTGTTTGACGTTTTAAATACTCTATCTTACAATTACACTACAACCGTGATCTTCATGAGAATACTTTTGACGAGACAGAGTAATTGCCAGGTTCCTCCGACGAATGCCAAAAATATTTTGTTCACTACTCCCTCCCGTTGTAATATGAGAAATAAATCAGACCTCACCCAGGAAAATTTAGTTATTTACGTTTCCTACGAGCCATTTGAAATTGGAACGGTCGATAAATAATCTGAAAGTGTTTCACAACAGACCCTCTGCGAAACAGTTAAGCTTGAACTGCGGAGCGTATATTCCGCAAGCCACTATAGGCTCTGAGGCGGAGGGTACCCTGTACTGCTGCTATTGATCATTTCCTTCCGGACCCATTCGCGAATAGAACGAAGGAAAAACGATTGTCTGTATTCCTCCGTACAAACCTTAATATATCTTGACTCCTTTTAGCGCTCCTTACGCGGTATGTCCGTTGCCGGCAGTTCAATATTTCTGCAGTCACTTGCAAACGCCTGTTCTCTAAATTTTCTCAGTAGTGTTTCGCGAAAAGAACGTCGTCTTCCTTCCAGGTATTCCTATTTGAGTTCACAAAGCATCTCCATAATATTTGCGTGTTGATCTAGTCTGCCGGTGAGAAATCCAGCGGCCGGCCATGGTGGCCGTGCAGTTCTATGCGCTGCAGTCCGTAACCGCGGGACTGCTACGGTCGCAGGTTCGAATCCTGCCTCGGGCATGGATGAGTGTGATGTCCTTAGGTTAGTTCGGTTCAAGTAGTTCTAAGTTCTAGGGGACTGATGACCTCAGATGTTAAGTCCCATAGTGCTCAGAGCCATTTCAACCATTTTGAACAAATCCAGCAGCCTGCATTTGAATTTCTCCGATGTCTCCCGACTTGATACGGATCCCAAACACTCGATCAGCACTCAAGAACAGGTCGCACTATTTCTCCCATATCCTGTTACCTTTACAGACGAACTATACTTTCTTAAAATTATTCCAAAAAACTGAGGTGGACCACGTGCCTTCCCTGCTACAAACCACACATGATCGTTCCATTCCGTATCGCTTTGCAACGTTACGCGTAGACATTTGATCCATGTGATTGTGTCAAGCAACACACTACAAATTCCGTATTCGAACATTACAGTTTTTTGATTCATCTGCATTAACTTTTATTTTCTTTTACGTTTGGAGCTAGCTGCCATTCATCACACCAACTACAGATTTTGTCGAAGTCATCTTGTGTCTTCCTACAGTCACTCAATGTCACCACCCAGAACACCAGCATCATCGGCAAGCAGCTGCTGATTGTTGCTTACCGTGTCCACCAGAACATTACTGTATGTAGAAAGTAACAGCGTTCCTATCACACTTCCCTGGAGCACTCCTGATGATTCTCTTGTCTCTGATGATTACTTGCCATCGAGGACAACTTACTGGGTTAGTTACTTCAGATGTCTTCGAGCCACTCACATAGCTGGGAACCTATTCTGTACGCCTGCTCCTACTGGAGTGGGGCACCATGTCTGATACTTTTCGGAAATCTATGGATATGGAACCTGCCTGTTTCCCTTCATCCATAGTTGGTAGTATATCGAGGGGGAAAAAGGCAAGCGGAGTTTCGCATGAACGGTGCTTTCTAAGACTTTGCTGATTCGTGGACAAAAGTTTCTCTGTCTCATGGAAATTTCTTATATTCGATCCGAGAATATCTTGAATAATTGTGCAGCATACAATTTTGGTCCGTAATTTTGAGATACGTAATTTTACCATTCCTATATGCAGGAGTCATTTGCGCTTTTCTCCAGATTCAGTAGGGCTGGCCGTAGTGGCCGAGCGGTTCTAGGCCCTTCAGTCCGGAACCACGCGGCTGCTACGGTAGCAGGTTCGAATCCTGCCTCGGGCATGGATGTGTGTGATGTCCTTAGGTTAGTTAGGTTTACGTACTTCTAAGCCTAGGGGACTGGTCACCTCAGATTTTAAGTCCCATAGTGCTTAGAACCGTTTGAACCAGATGCAGTAACTTCGGTATTAGCGGATTTTCGCGTTAGTGTTGTATAATTTGGAACGTATCACGTGGTTGATATTCTTGTTGACGCTAGAGATTTCTAGCCATCGTTTCCCTTTATCGTATGGAGGGCTTTTCTTCTAAAATTGCATCTTGTCCGTGACGCAATGGATTTGAAGTGATCTAGTATTCTAATCAGACACAAAGTTGCTGAGGCTCCTTTAAAACTCGGGAGTGGGACGTTAGGGAAGCAGTCGGAAAGTGGTTCTAGGAATCCTCAGCCAAGCACTTAAGTGCAAATTGCAGAGTAATCCTGTAGATGTAAATGATGATGCGGTATGTATGGTGATGCAGCAAAGTAATACAGAAGAGCACCTGTATACCCTGCTCGTTGGCGACGTGTGTTTAGCGAGCAGACAGGTGCCGGCAGACTTGTAGCGAGCTGAGTTTTTTCCGAGAGGAAGCAATATTCTCGCATTACAGGCGCGCAGTTTGTAGCTGTGAATGCCGGCGCAGCCTCGAGTTGCCGAAGTGTCTCCGCGCCCCGGGGGAACCCCCGCCTCGCAGCCAGTCGCGTTGCCGCTGCCGTTGCTGCCGCCAGAGACGTAATAATCGCACAGTGCTCGCGCTCGCGGCTAAATTCATTTCTGGGAGCGGCTCTGCTGCTTTCACACGGAGTGACGTAAACGCAGAAACACAGTTAAGGGCGGCGGGGCGGTTAGGCGATGCGTCCGGCGACGAAAATATTGTGGCACAGCCGCAGCTCGCGGAGGGCGCGAGAGGGCGAGATGGGGGCTTGCCGCGCCGCGGTTCTGGGACGGCTCCCCCGGGGGCTATAACGCAGATACAGAAATAATTGTGCGCGGCGGTGATGGGTTCCGGGTGCTGCCTCGTCAGCGGCAGGCGGAAGCGGCATCATTATCCAGAGTTATTACTCGCGCCGCAATCCGGAATAAATAGCGAGAGGGATTAAATCTTTGTCTTCCCGTCACTCGTAAAACAAAGCGCTACTCCCGATTCCAACCATTTGTTCCAGGGGTCAAGATTTGAAATGAATGATCTGTCATCAGCCTAGTGAAAATAATTTTCATTCTCTTAAAACAATGAAACACATTCAAGCAAGGATGCTGTATTGTTGTGGGGAATGGCGACGCTTGTAATCGAAAATCTTCAGAGAAACTGCGAAACTGGTTTGTCCCTGCTAGGGTTTATCACTCATTTTATCACTGTCAGCAAGTCACTAACATTGTCAACACGCAGCTGTGTACGTCATTTTTTGTAGAATAAGTGAGGGGGAATTCACAAATTCCAACAGAGGATATCAGCTTGGTGTAATTATTGGCTGTATTCATCAAACACAACGTATGTAAGTAGATGGTTCGAATGGTTCAAATGGCTCTGAGCACTATGGGACTTAACAGCTGTGGTCATCAGTCCCCTAGAACTTAGAACTACTTAAACCTAACTAACCTAAGGACATCACACACATCCATGCCCGAGGCAGGATTCGAACCTGCGACCGTAGCAGTCGCGCGGATCCGGACTGCGCGCCTAGAACCGCTAGACCACCGCGGCCGGCTATGTAAGTAGAAAAAAAAAATTTAATACCTCTGAGTACATCGTAGGTGACTATCGATGGAGCCACTTACATAAATTAAATATGTGATTATAAAACTGAAAAGCAATATGAAGTGGGTTGGACATATAAAACAAAATTCAGTAGTGAAATATGGATTACTTGAATTTACAGACAGGTGACAAAAGGAGAAAAAGTGAATAGTGACGCCTTATATCGTGTCGGATCCCCTTTTGCCCTAAATAGTGCAGCAACTCGACTCAATAAGTCAGCGTGCAGAGTGGAAGGTTCCCTTGTCTTTCACATCAAAGACCAAGTGCATGCTGGTAGTTTCTGCCCATTGAGCTAGTAACTCCCCACTGACGTCCGTGTGATGGCTGTTAAAGTCTCTAGTGTATATACAAGGGTGATCGAAAGCCGGCAGGACTGTGGAGGTCCAATTCACACTTGGAGGCTTGTACAGGTTGACAATTCTTAAGTCGTTTATCTGGATTAATTGGCATCACTCTTGTGTACTCTGCTGCCGACTACTGTGCACCTGTCTGGTTGGAAAGTGTGCATGTGAAGAAGGTTGACACAAGACTTAACGACACAGTGCGCTGCATCACTGGTTCCATCAAATCAACCCCATGCCACTGGTTACCTGCACTGAGTCGCATCCTTCCACTTCACTTAAGGCGGAAACAAGCTCTACTGAGGGAGGCCAAGAAAATCTCTGCAGCACCCTCTCTACCACTGCACCAGGAATTCTGTCATCCGCCACAGCAACAATTGCGGCCAAGAAGACCAGAAACTGTTACTGCAGGACAACTCATCGCGGATGGTTTTGATCTAAATGAAAGCTGGAAGCATGAATGGTCAACAGAAACATTGGGAACAAGAGCCCATCACCTTGATCCCACAAAGAAGTCAAAAGGTTTTGACCTACCGAGGAACCTTTGGTGCCGCCTCAACAGGTTAAGGACTGGGCATGGTTGTTTTAGGTACTTCAGGTACAAATGGGGCTTGATCAGTTCACCAACGTGTGAATGTAATCAAGAAGAGAAGACAATTGAACATTTAGTCCAACGCTGTCCACCTCATTCATACCCAGGAATTGCCGATGACTTATTCACTCTCACACCCAGCTTAATTAACTGGTTGAAAAACACGGACTTTAAGGTTCAATCTTGTCTAATATCATATGTATATTGTATAAAATCATCTGCCTTATATCAGCTGTATATTGTATAAAATCACCATACGATTAAATAAATAAACTCAATAAGTCGCCGGAAGTGACATGCAAAAATACTAGGCAACGCTGCCTCCAAAGCTGTACATGATCGCGGAAGCGTTGCTGGTTTAGGGTTTTGTCATGAACGTCCCACTGACGTGGACAAATCAGTGAATCGAATTGTCAAGAATGTTCTTCAAATCAGTCGCGAACAATTGTGGCCCGGTGACAGGCCCATTGTCATCTATAAAAATTCCATCATTGTTTGGGAACACGAAATCCATGAAGGGCTGCAAAATATGGTCTCCAAGTAGCTGAACATAATCATTTCCAGTCAACGATCGGTTCAGTTGGACCAGTCCACGTAAACACAGCCCACACCATTATGGAGCCAACTTGTTGCCAACTTGGGTCCATGGCTTGGTGGTGGTCTCCTCCGCACAAGAACCCTGCCATCACCTCTTACCAACTAAAATCAGTACTCGTCTGACAAGGCTATGGTTTTCCAGTCGTCAAGGGTCCATCCGAAGTGGTCATGAACCCAGGAGAAGCGTGCAGGCAACGTTGTGCTGCTAGCAAAAAGCACTCGCGTCGGTCGTCTGCTGCCATAGCTAATTAACGCCAGATTTCGCCGCACTGTCCTAGCGGACACGTCGTCGTACGTCCCACATTTATTGCTGTGGTTGTTTCACGCAGGTAATGCCTCATATTTGGTACTCTCGGCACATTCTTGATACTGTGGATCTCGAAATGTAAAATTCCGTGACGATTTAAGAAACAGAATGTTCCATGCGTCTATCTGCTACTACCATGCCACACGAGAAGTTTGGTAATTCTCGTCATGGGGCTATAATCACGTCGGAAATATTTTCACATGAATCACCTGAATACAAATGACAGCTGTGCCAATGATCTGACTCTATATGGCTTATGATTGCGAGACTACTGCCCTCTGTATATGTGCATATCGCTATCCCGTGACTTTCTTCACCTCACTGTATGATTCACTTGTGCACCTATTCTGAAGTGTCGGCATAATCGCTGTGCAAGATTACAGCACAGATAAAAGTAATTGAGAGACAAGTAGCTAGATTTGTAGCCAGTTCAACTCAATCACTGGGAAACTGTTAGAGAGACATAAATATATTACATTCGAGTGGTTGGAACAAAGAAGGCTTAGCTTTCGAGACACGCTATTGAGAAAGAAATATTTAGGAAGAGGCATTAAAATGGTTCTACTTACTCCGTTGTATATCAACAGGACGATTATAGCTAAAAGATGTAACCGCTTAGGACGTGTGTGGAGGGATGAAGAAAGTCAGTTTCCTGCTTTCCTTTCGCCAACGCACCTGCAAAATTGTGGACGAAATGGAGTGTACGTAGCCCCTAGGCAGTGAGTTACACAGTAGCATTTAAATTAAATCTAGAGGGCATGCTCAAAAATAATCTCTTAATTTTTTATGTGAAAACTTTTGAATGTGAAATGAAACAAACTTTATTAACATCCTACATCTTTATTCTTCAACTCTACGTATTTGGAGCCCTCTGCCGGTAGATTTCTCCGAACTGTAGCGTGTCACATGGCGGCGTATAACGTTAACTCTGTCGGTGTGTGAGAAACAGAGCTGCATTCGAGTTTAGAGTTCTAAGAGTTTTTTCCACACATCAAATACGCTCTCCTTCAGCATCAGAATGCCAGACCACACAGGATCTCTGAGACATATGCAACAATCCGACACCTTGGGATCAACGTCATCGATTAGTCTTTATATAGTCCCGTATTGGCCCCATCCGATTTTCATATGTTTCTAAAATTTTAAGAACACTTTCAGGGACATCCCTTTGTTATTGATGAAACACTGCCAGGGGGATAAGGGTGTGAGTAAGTTAACAAAATCAAATGTTCAACAGTGATGGTATCAACAAACTGTCATCTCGTTGGGAGAAATATGTTCATCACCCGGGTGATTATGTTGAGAAATAAACCTGCACATACTAAGAATAAAAATGTAAACTGTTATATTTATATAGTACTTAAATAGCCTTACGAATATGCACATAAACATTTCTGAGGCATTACTTTTCAGCACGTCCTCGTACATTTCGAAGGAATTGGAAGAAAAATTTTGTTTTCAGTATCGAAGGACACAAGAGTCACAATTATTATAGGAAGCGGTATGTTTAGTGGTGCAGTTCTAGCATGGGATTACTGCACGTAACTCCTTTGTCTTTACTCGTAAGTACCTGCAGTTGCCACCTACAGACTGTGTTCGTGGAGTATTGCGAACACTGTAGACACACATTACTGACACCAAACTTGGTGGGGTGCCACTGGCGTGTGTTGGCCGCCGTCTGCTTCTTTACTCTTAGAGCATGAAAATCATCTAAGTATAAAGACACAGTGAATGCACTTGTAGAGGCGACACTCATAACCATTTGTAAATCAGCAGTGGGAGTCGCTATTATACTGGCTATCATGATATACGGGAATAGTGTGCAATGGTCCATCGGACAGTATAAATCCCGAATGAAATTATCTCTCTGCAGCGGAGTGTGCGCTGATATGGCAGATTAAAACGGTGTGCTGGACCTAGACTCGAACTCGCGAGCTTTGCCCTCGCGGGAAAATGCTGTACTATCTGGGGTACCCAAGCACGACTCACGACCCGCCCTCACAGCTTTACTTCCGCCAGTACCTCGTCTCCTACCTTCCAACTTCACAGAAGCTCTTCTGCAGACCTTGCAGAAATAGTATACTAAATCTTTCTGATAAGACCTTTTGAGCATTATAGTGTCCTACATCCACCCGTTGTCCTTCTTCTAAGTCAGAGTGTTAAGCATAGTCTCGAGAATGTCGGTCAGAAGTGTAGAGATACCAGAGGTAGTGGACCGTGGCATAACGGTTTCCATCATGTGAAGGATTGAGTCTCCTCCGTATAACATATTGTCGATGACCCAAAGCCCATTAACATTGTTGCACATTATGACATCCTTAGTTGTATTTGTAGACAGGCAGGATGCGCTGTACTTCTGTTATGCTTCTTTCTGTCATCATGAAAGGATGGCCAAACGTGATTTTAAGTACTCCTACAGGCAGACGGCATTCTGCACTCTTCGCAGATCTTGGCTCAAAAAGATTTTACAAAGAAATCTACATTCATTGCAATAACAGATTACAATATCTACATTGACAGTGCTAGGTAACTACAAATGAGAAAGGTACAATGATTTAAAACCGATGTTTTATTTACAATTCATATGTCCTACAAGTACACGGCAGTATTATATAACTTAAATACTCACCGAAGCCATTAATGCCTCTCTGTCAAGCACAATAAAAAAAATCCGGAAAACGGCGCCTTTCTATGGCATTAAAACACAGAAGAAAAAATGGTCAGTTTATGTGTGCAATATCTCATGAGGATGAAACTAGGAACCGACGTTGTAAGTGATATCATAACCAAGGGAGTATAGTCCACTTTTCAGCCTTTCCATTAACTAACATATTCTTACAACTTGCTTGCATTGATGCTTGATGGGTTAACTTCTTGCTAAGTAATGTGGCAAATATATTACTGACCTCTTGGGTGCACCAGCTTCTTTGAGATATGATTAGTGCCAACGATCTTTTTCGACGCGTTTCCGGCCGCGGTTGACTGGGTGCTTAGTCACTCGTCTTTGCCGTGTGTGACAGTTCACTATGACCGACATACAGAGCTGCAAAGTGTTGTGGTGTTAGACGTATCACATAATGCTGATTTACTTGGTTCATTTTGTTGTTCCCAATTCGTTGTAAGACCCCCTATTATTTATTCAATCGCATTTTTTCTAAATTTCGTTAAATCAAATATTGAGGCTTTATATCAAAGCTAATTAGGACAAGATAGAAAGAAATCCATTTGCATCTACGCTTCCACTGCTTATGGTCACTTTTATTGAAGTCATCTGATTCATCTCGCATGCGATTCACGGCACTTTTGTTAAGAAATCTTCCTGTTGGTAGTAAAGTACTCAGGCCCAGATAGCACTTCGCCTGACTCCAGTTTTTCGCTAGCTCGCACAAGCTGATAATTTTTTTAAGAATTACAATTGGTGTTTAAAATAAATATGCTGCTGGAATATTTTCTGGTCTCATTTGCAGCTTCCTAATATCCATTACACTGACTCCAATTATCCAGTGTTTAATTGTTTATACCATCATCCAAACACCCAGCTGGTTCACGATGGTTAAGACTGCAGCAACACATGTAGGGATGTACATTAATGCAAAACACTCAGCAGCCCCATAATACCATTACACGCTATGAAGAAAATAACTGTAATGAGAAGCGAGTGTGTTTTTTCGAGATTACTGTGACCACCTATCCTATTATTGTCAGTTCATTATTCAATTATTGGAACAATGATATGCCATCGAAATAGCACTCTAACGGCTTTTCTTCTTGGTGCACAAAAGAATAATTTTTAATTTAATTAAATTTATCCTTTTTTGTAGCTGTGGTCGTGACTGTATTCAATGCACCGCAAGTCTGAACAAAGCCTTCAGTCGAAATTTACACAATGCATTTCGAACCTTGTGGGTTCATCTTCACGTGCAAATTGTCTAATAAATAATTAACATTTGCTCTTGAGTAAGGAGAAATGCGTATTCCTGTTATGAGAAAGTTAAATGCTAGGTATCGTATTCTGTAACAGAAACAGTGGGAAAAAAACACGGAAGAAAATTTTTAACCTTTTGAGGTCAGCATACTTTACTTTATTCATACTGTCGTCACGCATCATGTCACTGAAGCTTCGCTTTTCTTCACTACTGTGTAAAGACGCTTCACAGATGTAGTTAAATCTGATGTGATAAAAGATGAAGTTTGTTACGTAGTGTCAGAGATCTGAGTGTTAAGATCATATATGCAAGGAATAAATTGAAAATAATCTTTAAAATGACTAACATAACTATGGATAGCGAAACCTGTTCGTTCATGTGACGTAGATTCAGGCTTTTTGCTTTTGTGGTGGTATATTTACAACTGATCTAAGAAATTTAGTGTGTTACAATCGGCTTTATTTTGTAGTACTATGAAATTGTTTTCTATCTTGTTGATCTAATTTTTGTTTTCCAGCATATGCTATGTAGTAACTGAGTTTTGAAAGAGGTTGAGTCTGAAAGCATTTACGTGTGCATCGAAACAGGTTTTGAAAGTTCTGCATGTTTTCCATGCAGTGTAGCAGGACAACTGAGGTATGATAATTTATATACTTCACTGCTGCTTAATTTTTGGAGTGGAAAGTGCTGTCGTTACATTTGTTTTCTTGAAAAGGATAGCACTTTTTGTGATATATGTCCTAGGTACGGGATGCTGACAACTATTGTATCTTTTTTTGATGTTGAACTTTTTTGCCTAATTCTTTGTGTATTTATGTGTCCAAATAATCAGTTGTTTTGGCCGTGTATCCATTTTTATAGCAATACTTTTTATTAGGTCCAGTCCTTTATTAAAGCTGTTTTCTCCTAAGTCAAGTGAATGTGCTGCATTTAGCATGGCTCTGAAAGCGGCATGTTTGTGTGCAGTGATATGGCATGATGAGTTGTCAATTGTTGTATCTGGGAATCTGTGTTTCCTGCGTCCGTTGAACTTGTGTTTTTATTGGAGGTTGGTCATTATAAGATCTAGGCAATTTATGCTTTTGTTGTCCTCATGCTCTACTGCGAATACTATATTTTTACAGAATGAATTGAACACTGCAACTAGTTCTACAATCTCCTCTTTTTTTGCCATCTTATAGTAGCAGTGTCTCATAAACACACCTCCAGTAGTATTCTATTTTACTTTTGACTCTTATGTTTTCTTTAAACAAATTATATTCCGCATGACTGAGAAATCGGT
This sequence comes from Schistocerca cancellata, assembly GCF_023864275.1. Lineage (NCBI taxonomy): Eukaryota > Metazoa > Arthropoda > Insecta > Orthoptera > Acrididae > Schistocerca > Schistocerca cancellata. The sequence continues at coordinate 1,006,928,253 of NC_064626.1, forward strand.
CAGGAAGCTTGATATATTATTTCCTATGGCAAGATCCTCTTCTGCTGGTAAGATTTCCCATTAATGGCAAAGTAATTATGTGACAATATTAGATGAAACATATCAGTGACCTCCATTATTTGGAAACTGATAGCTTTTTATGTTTACTAAGTGTTCGATGATTATGTGTATTGTTTCTTCAGTTAGCACATTTGTAAGTAGGTTAGCTATATGAAAATGAGCAAACCTAGCACCAGCAGGAAGTTATATATCTTCAGGTTTAGTTCCTAAATCATATATGTCCTTAACACACCAAAAGTATAGTACTGTTCCGGAATTTAATTCAGTAATCGAGAGGTTTTAAAGGAAGCGGTATTTCTAGAATCAATAACAGGCCTCACTGAAACATGAACCTTATGGGATTTAGGTTGAGCTCTCTGTGTGAGGGCAGTGTGACTCGTTGTTGTTTTGTGGACATGAAATTACATTTATTAACATTTTTTTCTGATTTCGTTTTGGAATTTTGCTGTTGAATCTTGTTTAAGTTCAGTTACATTGTTTTCAGATAAGAATATCGTTGTTTTATTGATGTACTCATCTTGGTTTGTAATTACTACAGAATTCCTTTTGTGAGATTTTACAGTCACAACATTATTATTATTATTATTATTATTATTGAGTTCCTGTTTACGCTGTTCACAAGTTTTCTCTCTTCATAAATAAAAGTGGATATATCTTTGCCATTACTTGTGTCTTTCAAACCTACCTTATTTGTGTTGTGTGCTAGAAGAGTCTGTTCCGTGCTGTTTAGGTGAGCCAAGTCAGTTGCTTTTTAGTGTGCATGATGACACTTTTTAAGTTATTCTTGCTTAATCTGGGCTTTACTTTGTGTTTTAGTCTTTTCTTGAGTAAGTGTTGTCCTGTTTCGTTGAAGATTATTCAGTTTGAATACTGACATTTTACTGAATGGTTGGTTGTAGTGTTACTGATGATGTTTCAGTTTTACGGCGTCTAACTTCTTCTGGTGCCTGTTTATGAATTCTATTTGCATTTTGGTTGCAATACTTTCTAAATACTATTCAGTTTGTTTTAATTCTAATGGGTGAAATATAGCTGGTTCTAAATATGTGTAATAACAACACTTAATAATTTCTTCTTGTTTCTTGTACTGAGATTTTACTTCTGACTTTATCCATACTAACTCACATTTGCAATCTGGGCTGTAATGCACCTGCTTTTGATCTTCACTTTGACATAATGTGGACAAAAATCACACGACAGGCATGCTTCGGTGAATTTGATACTAGAAATGGTTTTCATCAGTTTTATTTTGTAGTTTGTGCATGCGCATAGTACTTTCTGTGTCTGGCAGAGGCAAATTCAGTTTATTCTTATCCATATTTTGCAGTTGTGGACGTTATCCTATTAATGTAATATTTACCATGTGATATGTGTAGAAAGAATTCTGGATGTTTTTAATGTGGGTTTCACCAGCTACCCTATACCTGGTAATGTTTCACATTAAATACTGTTGCAGACTCGCACAGCTCTGCTCAACGTCTTCAAATGACTGATAAGTATATTAGTACATGTCTTAAAATCTATGTCGTATATTGCGTGAATAGCCGGCCATTACGTGAAGCAATATTACTAGTGAAAGACTTAAGTGGAAGAACAGGCACATCATTTTACTGTATTGTACGATAAGACATCTAGTAATGCTGCACTTTAAATTGATCCAGAAAACAGCATTCATAGTTTCGTGCTTCTGGTCGTCTCCCACAGTTCTTGACTGATTGAATTTCACTGCTGGAGGAAGGACGAAAAAGAAACGGAATTAAATTGCCAGCTGACATACATAGACCGCGAGCACGCCGTCTCCGGGAAGTAGCAGCTGCTCCTCGACGGTACTGTGTGTGTGTGTGTGTGTGTGTTCTCTGGAGCGTAGCTTATCATCTTTTGGTTCTGCAGGGACGTGTTCCTGACGTCTTCTTTTAACGGACTCGGTTCCCTCGCGAGCTAATATTGACATACGGTCCTTCCAACAGAGGTAAAATTTGCCGTACATTTCTGTAGTCATTTCGCCGCTTGAAATGTGAACACGATATTCAAAAGCTTTCTCTGATAGAGGAAAAATACGCTGATTGAAGGTGTATCGGGCAGTGCTGTAATTGGAATCCTGTTCGACATTAGTTTTAAACTTTAACCCTGTCTCTTAATATCGAGAGAGCAATTGCATGTAGTCTGAGAGCTTGGCTACCTTCTGTTAAAAACGTTCTCGTAGTGGGGTATTTGAAATGTCAGGTGACAGCACTGACGGCCTTCTAAAATAAAACTAGAAACAAAATAACACAAAGGGTGTTCAAGGAAGCGGTCAAATTATTTAAGTCGAATGATGAAATCCCGTTAAGGGAAATAAGATCGGATGCTAAAATTCTTCATTACCGCCCTTACAAATAAAGCAGTCCATTTTCGCTCCGCTGGTGGCATTTTGAGATGTCTTCGTTATACAACAGAGGGTTTCGAAGACTCGCTTGTTATTTCTAATACCAAAGTTCATGACCTAAACAAAATTTATAGTGATTAATCTCAATTAATTATAGAACCCGCATTGTACATTGCAGTAGGTAATATCTCTGAATAATGAACCATAAAAGCGAAATTGCAAGGAATAAGGTATTCTACAGTACGTACACAATTAAAAGTGAGTATAAATTGAACGTAGGAAGAAAGTTTGACGGTAAATGGTTAATCATATACAAATGATTCCACGTGAAATACTAAACTGTATCAGGCTTTTCCAGCAGCTGGGGAAGTTTTCTCATTGAGAATTTTGCGCTTCAGTTCGCCAACAATTGTGGTAGCTCCAAAAATGATACACTTGTGTTAGTTTAAGGTGTGCCATAAACTACATGCATATGAGAAATAGCAAATTTTATGTTGCACGGCTATACTAGTATAATACTTAGTTGTGGTGATGCCAAATGGATGTCACCGCTAGTTTCCTGCTTTACTAATAATGGTGACTAGTGGTCTGGTCATACAGCCTTATATTAGATACAAAAAGGAGTGACATATCTATGGCGTATACACCAACTTATTTAATTCACGTGTTTTATTGTTGGATACAAAAAGGAATGACATATCTATAGCGTAAACACCAACCCAGTTAATTCACGTGTTTTATTGTTGTAGAATACAATGCACCATTTTAAAAACTCATTTTAACATTGTTTAATCCAAAGAGTGGTTATGTACAATAATTTTAGTTCCTCTCCAGGTACAAGATTAAATAAATTCTTGGGAGATCTATTCTTGAGAAAGCGGCATAACTTTTTCGTGGAAGAAATGTGGCCATATCAAAAAATCCCATCGAAACGGTGACTAATCAATTTATCGACACAAAGCAGTAACTTCGACTATTTTTATGTGTTGCCATTCTTCCATAATGACTCACCGTCCCAGTGGTAAAATACTATCGAGATTACCAACTTTGAAAACTATGGATTCAACATTAATGTCGGTCGTTGTGGATAGTTTTTACATGTCACCTCCTTCAGCCCCATCCCAAGGATAAGGGTTAGGACATTGAGTAATAAAAGAAGAAAATTCAAATGCCACAAGCATATTAGACACAAAATAGGGAGGAAACCTTTCGGATTCTTAAACCAATGAACGTTACAAACACTGACAAATAAACCCCGAAGTATTACTATAATTGTTGTACCTAGAGAGAGAAAGAGAGATAGACAGTGTTTTCCTATTTTCCTTATTGACGAGTCCTCGGATACTAATTTATGTAGTCCCTCTTTTGAGACAAGTGTTTGAAGTGTGCCGCTGAGCAAACAGAGGAATCATTTGGTGTTATCCTACAATAATCGAAAACTTCGTCTCTCCTAACTTAAATACATGGCCTGTAGGCGGATTCTAGTCGGAGTCATCTACACTTTTTAGCCTATTAAGTGCGCCTGCAAACTATAACTGTTAGTCCTACGTTATTAATCCATTAATCCCTTTGTCAAATAATATTTGAAAAACCAAGCCTGGTGTCGAAGCGTCATGACACTGGACTCGCATTCGGTAGGCCGTTGGTTTCCAATTCACACCCACACTTCAAGATTCCACTTTCCCTTGCTTCCGTAAATTTATGAAGGCAGGAACCGAGTTTGAAAATGACAAGGTCTCTCTTTCTTCCATAATCACGGCTTGTGCTCCGTCTGCTGAACTGGCCGTCATCTGGAAAACATTCCATTGTGAAACAGTTTTCCGCCGTAATACCCGCATGACAACTACGTGTAATGAACCGGCCTCTTTGAAAAGATGTTTCTCTCCGCATTAATGTTCTTCGGATCACTAAATTTAGAGCATGTCCAGATAACAACGACGGAAAAAGTATAATACCAAAAAATTATTAATTTATTATAATGAAATTTCTGGAATGCTTTTGTCTAGTTAACACAATTAAGTGATTGACATCGCAAGAACACAAGTTAATGTAAGAGTGAGACAAACAATTGCAAATGTGAAATTCTGGTACATTAATAATCGGCGTAACCGCCAGAATGTTGAATGGTGACAGATCTGGTGATCGAACAGGCCAAGGCTACATGTTGACCTTCCGTAGAGCATGTTGGGTTACAAAAGCGGTATGTGGGCAAGCGTTATCCTGTTGGAAAACACCCCCTGGAGTGCTGCTCTTGAATGGTAGCTCATCAGGTCGAGTCATCAAACTGACGTACAGATTTGCAGTCAGAGTGCTTGGGATAACCATGAGAGCGCTCCTGCTGTTACACAAAATTAAACCCCGGATCATAGCTCCAGGTGTAGGTTCAGTGTGTCTAGCACGTGGACAGATTGGTTGCAGAATCTCAACTGCCATTTTTCTAAACAACACATGGCCATTAGTGTCGCTGAGGCTGAACCAGCTTTCATCAGAAAACACAACAGACGTCCCTCCAATTACCTCCCACTTGACAACAATGAAGTCGTAAATGGCGGTTGACTGGAGTTAGTGAAATGCACGCTGCTGAGGAACTTGCACGGAGCTGTCCTTGAAGTAACCGAGTTGTAACAGTTCGTTGTATCACTGTGGTGCCGATCGCTCCTCGGATTGTTGCTGCAGATGCAGTATGTAGCGACGGAACTGCACGCCGAACACGATAGCATTCCCTCTCGGTAGTGGCACTTGGCTATCCGAGACTGGTCTTCTTGCGGCCGTACATTCTGGTGACCACCGCGGCCATCAGTCATGTACCGTGGGCACTTCCTGCCAAGTCTTACTGCAGCACCGCAGAAGGAACGTCCATCTTATAGTAGCCTTATTACACGCCCACTCTGAAACTCAGTGAGATGAAGAGAATCGCGTCTTTGTCTCCTTATAGGCACTCTTGTCTAACACCAACTCATTACATCCAATCTCAGAGTAAACTCATGATCGTTGCAGAGTGTATTGAAATACAAAGCTGTTCGTATTCTTACTGTGCAACTAATAGCGCTATTGTTACTCGCCTGGTGCCAATCTTTCAGATGTACAAACACGTCTACCAACTTTCGTTAATGTATCACAACTCCTTCTTTAAATTGCGATTTTTCGGGATAAAATACCCAAAACAAGTTTCTGTTAGTCACCAAAAGCTCCAGTCGAAGAACACTGCAGTTTTTCTGCCTGCTCTATAATCATATGAATACATGGAAGGGAAATCACGCTTGGGATACTTATTATTTCCAAAAATGGTTCAAATGGTTCTGAGCACTATGGGACTTAACATCTGAGGTCATCAGTCCCCCAGAACTTAGAACTACTGAACCCTAACTAACCTAAGGACATCACGGACATCCATGCCCGAGGCAGGATTCGGACCTGCGACCTAGCGGTCGCGCGGTTCCAGACTGAAGCGCCTAGAACCGCACGGCCACACCGGCCGGCTATGATTTCCAACTGACGGCAGATACCAAAGGTAATTAGGGGACAAGAAACTACGAGAGGCCAATGAAGGCGATGCGACGGTGTAACGTAACTGCCCAGATGACTTAAATGGAAACCTCTTGAATACATTATATTGAGTAAATGATAGAACCAACAACGAGGAATGTGGTGCTCAAATTCTCCGTTGGCCGGCCGCTGTGTTCGAGCGGTTCTAGGCGCTTCAGTCCGGAACCGCGCTGCTGCTACGGTCGCAGGTTCGAATCCTGCTTCGGGAATGGATGTTTGTGATGTCCTTAAGTTAGTTAGGTTTAAGTAGTTCTAAGTCTAGTGGACTGATGACCTCAGATGTTAAGTCCCATAGTTCTTAGAGCCAAATTCTGCGTTGGAACAAAGAGAAATTTGGGAACACTTCAAAGTTTGAAAATGTTTTTCTTTCATTGATTACGCTAATACACTCCTGGAAATGGAAAAAAGAACACATAGACACCGGTGTGTCAGACCCACCATACTTGCTCCGGACACTGCGAGAGGGCTGTACAAGCAATGATCACACGCACGGCACAGCGGACACACCAGGAACCGCGGTGTTGGCCGTCGAATGGCGCTAGCTGCGCAGCATTTGTGCACCGCCGCTGTCAGTGTCAGCCAGTTTGCCGTGACATACGGAGCTCCATCGCAGTCTTTAACACTGGTAGCATGCCGCGACAGCGTGGACGTGAACCGTATGTGCAGTTGACGGACTTTGAGCGAGGGCGTATAGTGGGCATGCGGGAGGCCGGGTGGACGTACCGCCGAATTGCTCAACACGTGGGGCGTGAGGTCTCCACAGTACATCGATGTTGTCGCCAGTGGTCGGCGGAAGGTGCACGTGCCCGTCGACCTGGGACCGGACCGCAGCGACGCACGGATGCACGCCAAGACCGTAGGATCCTACGCAGTGCCGTAGGGGACCGCACCGCCACTTCCCAGCAAATTAGGGACACTGTTGCTCCTGGGGTATCGACGAGGACCATTCGCAACCGTCTCCATGAAGCTGGGCTACGGTCCCTCACACCGTTAGGCCGTCTTCCGCTCACGCCCCAACATCTTGCAGCCCGCCTCCAGTGGTGTCGCGACAGGCGTGAATGGAGGGACGAATGGAGACGTGTCGTCTTCAGCGATGAGAGTCGCTTCTGCCTTGGTGCCAATGATGGTCGTATGCGTGTTTGGCGCCGTGCAGGTGAGCGCCACAATCAGGACTGCATACGACCGAGGCACACAGGGCCAACACCCGGCATCATGGTGTGGGGAGCGATCTCCTACACTGGCTGACACCACTGGTGATCGTCGAGGGGACACTGAATAGTGCACGGTACATCCAAACCGTCATCGAACCCATCGTTCTACCATTCCTAGACCGGGAAGGGAACTTGCTGTTCCAACAGGACAATGCACGTCCGCATGAATCCCGTGCCACCTAACGTGCCCTAGAAGGTGCAAGTCAACTACCCTGGCCAGCAAGATCTCCGGATTTGTCCCCCAATGAGCATGTTTGGGACTGGATGAAGCGTCGTCTCACGCGGTCTGCACGTCCAGCACGAACGCTGGTCCAACTGAGGCGCCAGGTGGAAATGGCATGGCAAGCCGTTCCACAGGACTACATCCAGCATCTCTACGATCGTCTCCATGGGAGAATAGCAGCCTGCATTGCTGCGAAAGGTGGATGTACACTGTACTAGTGCCGACATTGTGCATGCTCTGTTGCCTGTGTCTATGTGCCTGTGGTTCTGTCAGTGTGATCATGTGATGTATCTGACCCCAGGAATGTGTCAATAAAGTTTCCCCTTCCTGGGGCAATGAATTCACGGTGTTCTTATTTCAATTTCCAGGAGTGTACATTGGGAGAAAGTAGCGAATATTATTTCGAAATATAATCCTCCTTCTATTTCAATGTGACATGTGCAGTAGAAGCACAGCTGCATATGAAGGTTTGCCTTGGAGCGTGATTCTGTCACCATTGACTCTTCTTCAGCCTTTGCTATCAAATAAAAATTCCTAGTCAGTCTCATTGTCATATTTTACCTTATAATGAACGGTTACTACTATTTCCACGGTCATAACATACTGAGGTGGCAGATTCTCTGGGATACAGATATCCACTTATACGGAAGGCTGTAGCATCGCGTACACAAGGTATAAAAGACCACAGCATTGGTGTAGCTGACATTTGTACTCATGATTCATATGAAGAGATTTCCCACGTGATTATGGCCGCACATCGGGAATTCGCAGACTTTGAACTCGGAGTGGTAGTTGAAGCTAGATGCTTGGGAAATTCCTTTTTTAAAATGTTAGCAAATTCAATATCCCGAGATCCACGGGGTCAAAAGTGTGCCAAAATACAAAATCCCAGGCTTTACTTCTCACTACGGACAACACAGCGGCCTACGGTCCTCTGTTAACGACCGACAGCAGCAGCGTTTGCATAGAGTTGATTCTGCCAACAGACAAACAACATTGCGTGAAGTAACTGCAGCAATCAGGAGAGTGCGACGAAATTTTGCGTTAATGTGCTGTGGCAGCAGATGACCGACGCGAGTACCTTTGCCAACAGCGCAGCATCGTCTGCAGCGCTCTCCTGGACTCGTGATCATAGACAGCTGGAAAGCAGTTGTCTGGTCAGATGAGTCCCGAATTCACTTGGTAAGAGCTGATGGTAGGGTTCGAGTGTGGTGCAGACCCCAAGAAGCCATGGGCCCAGGTTGTCAACAAGGCACTGTGTAAGCTGGTGTTGGCTCCATAATAGTATGAGCTGTGTTTACATGGAATGGACTCGGTCCTATTTATGTTCGGCTACTTGGAGGCTGTCTGCAGCCATTCATGGACATCACGCTCCCAAATGATGGAATTCATAAGGATGACAATGCGCCCCTGTCACTGGCCAATAATTGTTAGCGAATGGTTTGAAGGACTCTCTGAACAATTTGAGAGAATGATTTGGCTACCAGATCGCCCGACATGAATCCAATCAAATATTTACGGGGCATAGTCGAGAAATCAGTTGGCGCACAAAATCCTGCATCGACAAAACTTCGGCAGCTAAGGATGGCTATGGAGGTCGCATAGCTCAATAATTGTGCAGGGGACTTCCAACGAATTGTTGAGTCCACGGTACGCCGAGCTGCTGCAATTCGTCGGGAAAAAGGCGGTGTGACACTAAATTAGTGGCTATCCCTTGACTTCTGTCATCTCAGTATGTTAGACGCTTTCTTCCTTCGAGGTTACTACGTACTTAATCTTATCACGACGTTGATACTCACGTAACATGTTGTAACCATAGATGAATACGTTCTATGTAAGTTTGAATGGCGCCATCAATGGACCATTCGCAGTAGAGAAAGAGGAATGATTTACTTAAATTGTTTGGACACTGGCCGATGTGACATTTTTATGAGATTGGAGGATGAGATTACCCCAACCTTACTGAGAGTAATTGCGGAAGGTTTAGAATGAACTGCTTCGGTTAACAAAATAAGAAAGTTGTAAAGCCAAAGTAGATACAGGGCTATTACAAATGACTGAAGCGATTTCATAAATTCACTGTAGCTCCATTCATTGACTTATGGTCACGACACACTACAGATACGTAGAAAAACTCATAAAGTTTTGTTCGGCTGAGGCCGCACTTCAGGTTTCTGCCGTCAGAGCGCTCGAGAGCGCAGTGAGACAAATTGGCGACAGGAGCCGAGAAAGCGTATGTCGTGCTTGAAATGCACTCACATCAGTCAGTCATAACAGTGCAACGACACTTCAGGACGAAGTTCAACAAAGCTCCATCGACTGCTAACTCCATTCGGCGACGGTATGCGCAGTTTAAAGCTTCTGGATGCCTCTGTAAGGGGAAATCAACGGGACGGCCTGCAGTGAGCGAAGAAACGGTTGAACGCGCGCGGGCAAGTTTCACGCGTAGCCCGCGGAAAATTGGCTCATGCCACAACTGGAGACCGACAGCGCCGACTTCTTCTTTCAACAGGATGGTGCTCCACCGCACTTCCATCATGATGTTCGGCATTTCTTAAACAGGAGATTGGAAAACCGATGGATCGGTCGTGGTGGAGATCATGATCAGCAATTCATGTCATGGTCTCCACGCTCTCCCGACTTAACCCCATGCGATTTCTTTCTGTGGGGTTATGTGAAAGATCCAGTGTTTAAACCTCCTCTACCAAGAAACGTGCCAGAACTGCGAGCTCGCATCAACGATGCTTTCGAACTCATTGATAGGGACATGCTGCGCCGAGTGTGGGAGGAACTTGATTATCGGCTTGATGTCTGCCGAATCACTAAAGAGGCACATATCGAACATTTGTGAATGCCTAAAAAAACTTTTTGAGTTTTTGTAGGTGTGTGCAAACCATTGTTAAAATATCTCAAATAATAAAGTTATTGTAGAGCTGTGAAATCGCTTCAATCATTTGTAATAACCCTGTATTAGTATGTGCTGTAAGATGTAGTCTTAATATAGTTAAGAAAGGTCATGAAACTGAAGTAGAATTAAAGTACCATGCGAAAATCGACCTGTAGTCGTGGTAGGACTCGTCATATATTGAAAGCCTCCGTTAGAGACAAAAGCGATAAATAATACAAGTATTTGATGACCATATTTCTGAATGCCTTACTAACAGATGCCTGCAATTGATGTAAAACGTGTCTTCATTTACTAATCTGCATTGTCTAATGTACAGCATATACAAGAAACAATACTAAAGGTGTACCATAAATCCTCTTATAAGATACGGTTATTGTAATCACCTTGCTTTGCAAGCAAATGGATATTTTAAACGTTCTTTAAGAAGCACAAATAGTGATTCCATATACCTCTGCTTCAACAGTTACTGCTGAGTTTGATGTGTGTGGAACGGTTACACGAGTGAAGAGGTCTCTGGAAATGTATTTTTCTTGTTCGATTAAGATAGGGCAACATGCCAAAGGCTTAGTGTCTCTCTTTCCCGGATTCATGGCCTTGTTTACAAAAGAGGGTTCTATGGGCAAAGTGTTGTGAGTGCCGTATTTTCTGGCCTTGATTCTCTACAGGCTGGTCGTATTTTTTTGTTCCTTCAGCATGACGATTCTCTGTCTAGCTACAAGAAAGGTGTACAGTTTAATTTCAGGCCAAAAGCTAATGGCACAGTTATTTGTCACACACACGAGAAAGCAATTTTAATTTCTTTCCGCCTAGCGACGTTTCGTTGCGAAGAAACTAGTGGCTCCAATACTCTCTTGTCTCCATCTTTATCACAAAGATTTCTGTTACTACGGTGGTTTTGGTCTGTATGAGATCACATGACAATTTAGGCTCAGCCATAATAACGTTTGTTAGTAGCAACCATTCTCTGGTGTACGACCTATATAGACTTCTCGGTGGATGAGACGCTCTTGTACAACCACTTGTGCCACAACTCACAAAGGTCGACCATGTTATGAAATTGGACTCCTAGAGACCTGGCACGTTATTCCAGATTCTACTAAAGACTGTCAGTAAAGTACAAATCACTGCAGATCTGTAATTCCTTAAATTACTTCCAAATGTTCATCGTGTCAGTCACATATTTAACATGGTGCGTAGGAGGAACATGCTACCCTCCACTTGCTGTTTTGTGAGGCAATAAACGCTCCTTAATTTCCCTACATAACTGTTTTAAATTCGAAAGCACTTCACAAGAGAGTCCCACACCTGATTTATCACTCTACTGCTTACTGTTACTGCTGTTGTAAACGAGGCATCAAAGGAGACAGATACGACTTTTCTTTAGCTTTTGGTAAGGAAGAGCGATACAGTCTGTATGTAATGCATTGTCATTGTAAACGCGTTATTGTTTAGAGCTGCATTCTGAACAGTACATAATCATTACAGGTGTCGTTTATAGCAATTACAAGGTTAATGTTTGTGGAATCATCATGAGCAATGGTAAATGTGTGTCGTTACATACGCAACATGTCGTTATTTCTGCTACATTACCGAATATCACTTGGACTCTGACCGGGCACAAAATTTCTCGCGGCTTTATATGTGTGCATTCTCGGTGGATTATCAACTGTTGCACATTTTCAGCGATCCTTCCCCCTTCCCTTGGTAAGCCCCCATTCCCTTCCCACCCGGGCCAAATTGTATCCAATGGATTTGCAAATTTCCGTGACTCCATGATGACGCGTCGCAGCCTCTCTACAGCATAAATTAATTATTTTATTTGGCACCAGATATTTATCCAAGTGATCGAGGCTGTAAATATTGCAGGCCATGGAACTAGTCTTCTACTGTCTAACCATGTCTTATATATATATTATTTAGAGCCTCTCTAACAATAATGTTAAATTGTATTGTAGATGCTTACCCTTATTATAGGGGTTATGTCCTGTTGTAAGTAAGGAAGAGTAATCTCACCTTGTACAAGAAAGACATTTGGACTTACCAGTTATAGAGCTTGACATTTTACTTTTTTATAGTTTTTTGTTTCTCTTTCTATATTTAATGATAATGTTTTGCATCACTGATAATTCTAGCCAAAATATTCATCTTATACTATTGTTGGTGTCAAGCCTGAATGCTCCATTAGAAATTTTCATCTGCCCTTATATGCTGATTACATCTCTTTCAAATGTTGCCTTATTTGCAAATGACGCTCGAAATACAAACAATGGATTAGCAATTTATGCAACAAATCATCTCCAAAATAGTCGATGATTCACAGGCCAAGGATCCTACATACAGTATATTGAAGGTGATCTGGTTACATGTAGAGTACATAAAGCATCTTTAATACAAGTCTGTGAGATATATAGCATGTGTATCACAGCCTACGGCTGTGTGCTGTGTGCTGATACCCCCATTTTCATCGATAGCCTACGTAATGTTTTCCAAATGTTTCGGTGTTCAAGCGGTCTGTTTCAACCTGTCATTAGTGGTACTTATAGTCCTGTCTTACAAGTGAACGATCCAATCCAACAAGTCAAAGCTGTGCTGATACTTTATACCCAGGGACAATACACCACAAGAAACACAATGTCAACATTGTAGTTGCGACGACACACTAAAATAATTTTTTTTTAAATATTGAAAATTGCCAAATTAGTGGCTCACCAGGTGGCTGTAGCCATAGCACACGGCGCATATGCAACATGGTGGACACGTCGGTGAAAAGATAACTTGGCACAATGCTATCGTAATTTGTAAAGAAAACTTCAGTTTCCCCCTCTGACACAGTTGTTCACAGTTATTACTTGCTCGAATTTACAACTCACTTCATACTCACATTAATTAGGAGCCTTTGCTAATAACATCTGCCTTGTGGATATTCCAGAGCGTTACAGTAATTTGGAATCCAATTTATGTTTTTAGCCTTGCAAATATTAAATATGAAGAACATGGTGTGCAACCGAAATCATCTACTTCTCCTGAAGACCTACATATATGTTATTTTAAGTTCTTTCTTGGGCATTCATTCGAATAACGTCAACATTTCGTTAGAAATTGTGGGAATATGAGTATTAGAAGAAACAGGAAATAACTGTTTTTTGTGCTAATTAAAGTCAGTAACAAAAAGAGACTACCTTCCAAACGCAATGAAAAAATTTGCAGTAATACTTTTCACTGACAAAGAAAACGCTGTAAATTTTTTTTGAAAAACAAAGGGGTTGGGGAGAAAACGCTTAAACTTGAGCAGCGTGCAAAACCAGTTTCGTTTCATACAATCAGAACATGAATTGCATAAATGGAAGAAAAGTTTACACGCAGCACGAAATATGTCCAAAAATGAAACTCTCAATGTCTATTAGCCAATACAAACAGTTTTCTGTTTTCAGTTTGTATTGGTTAATGAACATAATGATGAACACAAATGTATAATTTTTGTGCCACAAAACCACAGTAATGTGATATATACCTGTCCACATGTACCACATTAGAATGTGAAATAAAGTGTGAAGTCCAAGACATGTGCTTGGAAATGACCCACGGTTGAAACTGGCCCGTTGTGAGGGTATTGGCTCTGAGCACTATGCGACTTAACTTCTGAAGTCATCAGTCGCCTAGAACTTAGAACTAATTAAACCTAACTAACCTAAGGACGTCACTCACATCCATGCCCGAGGCAGGACTCGAACCTGCGACCGTAGCAGTCTCGCGGTTCCGGACCGAGCGCCTAGAAGCGCTAGACCACCGCGGCCGGCTGTGAAGGTATTAAAAAGAATATAATCTACTTGGACCATGTTTTCATTCTCAGAACTACTCAGTTACCTAAGAAAGTGTAATTTATTTGTCAATTACAAACTTCGTTTACAGTATTTTATTGTACCTCGAAGCAGCTTTCACGTAAAAATTTCTTGTTATAATGTGAAAGTTTTCAGTTATTTGCTTGTGTGTTTTCGTTATTCAGTTGTGAGAATTCTGGCCCCAAAGTATGTAAAACTGTCAAGGAGGTCCATTCCTCCACAGAGGATTTTTGTACACGACCGAAACGTCGATTTTTTTTCACTGAAAACGTTGCGTCGAAGAGTTACTCTGGGATTGAGGACAGTGTCAAAGAAAATGGTGGTGAGCCGTTATCAAACAGTCAGAAGACTGGCGACTCGAAAAAAAGAGGTTTTCCAGCATGAGTTGACATAATAATTACCAATAATTTTGTTCAAGAATCTGCTCTTATTACTTATTGAAAAAACGTGTAACAGACTATGCTTACTGTGAGGAATGATTTATAGAGTGGTTGACATATTGATCTACTTAATTTAATTATTATATTCTCAATTTGTTTTTAAGCTTTCAGACAAAAGTTGTGTTATTACTTCCGATATGACTCACATGTTGACTGTTTTTGCAGCCAGATCAGTTATTTTATTTAAATCGCGCAGGATACTTTTAAAGACATTTTATGCAGTAACAGATTATCATTAGGGAATCACAAAATGTCGCTGTCGATTATGAGCTGAGTGCACAAATTTTAGGAAATTATTACCGAGTTTTCTACTAAAAAAACGTTGCCGGATGTAGGCGTTCTGTCAATACTTGATGTTGTGTGCTCTCCGAAGGCATGAATGTCTGCACAAGAGCCAAATGAGCTTATTACGGCTATTTAGGGATTAATTAGTGCACTGACCACGCATTGGGCTCATCCTCTACTAAAATATACGCCATTCAGTTCTGATTACGGAATATAAATGCGAACGAACGTGCGGATCCAAAATTGGATAAACCCATGACTAGATGCGAAAATTAAATTTACATTGCGCGGGGCAAATTTCAACACATCGCGGCTGCCGCGATTTTCATACCAGGCGCTGCTGGTACTGGAGGTGATACTTGTTTATCGCGATAGAAAAAATTGGTTTGGTAACTAAAATAAAGGGCCTGATGGAATTAAAATGATAACGATAATTCAATAACGTTGTAACACACTACGCGAGCGAGCTCCGGTTAATTTGGTTTCACAATAAATTTGAAACAATTAAGCAAGGCATCTGATGACGATTTTTTTCGACGTTATAAAAATCACACATTCTGTGACGTTTTATGAAAGAGATTAATATTTAATCTTTGTCACCCTTCCTTTATGTAAACTAATTATAAATGTTGTAATATGACGGTTTTTTTGTTCGTACAATATCGTTTAGATGCTCTGCTTCAAATCGACACCATCCAGTTTTTGAGTAACAAAAACGAGCAGATGATTTATGCTAAATATTTCAGAGTCGTAACAAGCAACAGGAGGAACCTCCCCGTGACGCACTGATTTGTAATTGCTTACTGAAAACAGGTATTTGAAATACGTTCCGACGTCTAAGAAATTTCCTCAACGGGAGAATATTGAATGTCTAGCGCGTCTAGTATAGGAAGAGCTTGGCAATGGGCCCCCCTCTTGTTTTTTTGTACTTACCGCGACAGCTTTTTTTCCATCTACTTCAAACTTGCTGACTGTGACATGTCTTTCACTAATTTATCACACAACTTTTACAGCAGTATGCATGACACAAAAAAGTAATTTGTTTCATGGAACCTTACACAATCTGAAAAAAGTGTCTGTATTATGAGCCCCATGGGATAAAACTAGAAAATTAAACAAAAATTACAAGAATGACACTTTTATAAAATTGAATGTCGTTATAATATTTTACAATGAAGAAATATTGAAGACCACCAGCGTATTTTGCTGTCCGTTTTTGGACAGCTATTTTGTCCGCATTGCGTTCAAAGCACTAATCGCGCCTTATTTATCCAGAGTCTTTCTCTTTTGTCTGCACCTAGTCGTAAACTCTTTACGAGGCTCCTGCAACGCCAAATAGACCAGAAGTTCTGTAGCTATCATAATTTGTGCCCATTTTTATTCAGGGTTCATGTTATCAGCATCAACGGAACTCATAATACCATCACTGCCATCTTTATAAACAACAATTTATCATAGTCCAATGTTAAGTATGAACTACAATACTAATGCTGAAATATAATCTTTGATAGGTCTATAAAGGAGGAAGATATCGTAATGAGTATTTTCACAGGCGTAGCTGTAGTAATACTGGCACAAACCGTTACCCCTAGAAGTTTTTATCGGTGTTGAAAACAAGGTAACCTAACTGCACATCGTGAAACTTCATAGCTACTGCGTCAGATCACTCTAAAGGCGTAACTACGAACTAGCACACAAAACTGATATGTTCACAAGCAGGATGTTCCGCTTTGTTTATTAGATTTTTGGGAGTACACGTTACCACCTGTGGTGTGCGTACTGTAAGACCTTCGGTACACAGACCATCAGATTATTTGACTTGTCACTCTAACGAAGTAGGCGAGTGTCAGCGATATGTCTCGTGGTCTTATCGTGGCGTGTTTATCTTCTGCCGTTAGGTCAGACGATAGAAATGCCACTTGCACACTTAGAGTAGCAGATTGACAGTGACCAACTTTAAACAGAACTTGATTAATTTTCACACACATTTATTAAAATAATAAAAGCATAGACATTACGTAACTTGATTCTGGATGCTGTTTACAACTGACAATCTGAAGTTCCTTTGGTCTTGGTACTTTAATCCTATTCTCACATATCTCTGATACTTGACAAAAGTGTCTATTAATTTATCTTCATGGCTATGTACAGGAATATGGTAAACTTATTAGATGCAGACTGAGACTTGACTATAGACTGGTACAGACAAATATAGAACTCGTACAGACTGATACAGACTAATGCAGACTGACTAATCGGAGGTCTGTACCCTCGTTATAATACCTCGCGCATTATTGTATCACTGCGCAAGTGTGAACCACAAGGAGAAAAGATTCTACATTAGCAGCAATCTCATTGGCTGCGTTACATATTAATACGCGGATCAGCGGAAGCAGAATTTGGTCCGTCTCTAAGGCAGCGCCATCTCGTAGTGTGGAGATGGATGAGAGCTGTGCCTGCGCTGTTGTGCTTAGCGGGGCGCGCTCTAGTGGGAAAGTTGTGTACTCGGTGACTACGCGGAACTATGTACACAACACCACCCTTAACCCCAATAACTGATTCCGAACATGGAAGATATTTCAGTCACTACGTGAAAGTACTCATTTTAGTAAAATAACTACTTGTCTATATCTTCCAAAATCGTTTCATCCACACTTTTCTTCAAGCAGTGTAATCGGAACATTCGTTTTCAGTGAAATAGAATATCATCTCTAATGACTTTCGAACTGAGGTAATACTGAATTTCAACTGAACATCACTTATGGTCATGAGCATTAAAATACTAACTATTAAAATAAAAAATAGTCTCCCACCAGCTTACAAGGGATGTAGAATAAAGTTACACAAGTACTGCATCAGAGATCTAAAATGAAGTTTTCTCTACAATAATAACATTTATGCATGTTTGAAAGTTGACGTGGAACTGCGATTTCACCTATCTCTCTCCCCTAGCCTCATTCAGAGATATGCTGAATAGAGATGAACGCATTTAGTGAGTTTGTGTTTTGTAACCACTTTGAAGATGTAGTTACTTATACTCTATATAATACACTCCTGGAAATTGAAATAAGAACACCGTGAATTCATTGTCCCAGGAAGGGGAAACTTTATTGACACATTCCTGGGGTCAGATACATCACATGATCACACTGACAGAACCACAGGCACATAGACACAGGCAACAGAGCATGCACAATGTCGGCACTAGTACAGTGTATATCCACCTTTCGCAGCAATGCAGGCTGCTATTCTCCCATGGAGACGATCGTAGAGATGCTGGATGTAGTCCTGTGGAACGGCTCGCCATGCCATTTCCACCTGGCGCCTCAGTTGGACCAGCGTTCGTGCTGGACGTGCAGACCGCGTGAGACGACGCTTCATCCAGTCCCAAACATGCTCAATGGGGGACAGATCCGGAGATCTTGCTGGCCAGGGTAGTTGACTTACACCTTCTAGACCACGTTGGGTGGCACGGGATACATGCGGACGTGCATTGTCCTGTTGGAACAGCAAGTTCCCTTGCCGGTCTAGGAATGGTAGAACGATGGGTTCGATGACGGTTTGGATGTACCGTGCACTATTCAGTGTCCCCTCGACGATCACCAGTGGTGTACGGCCAGTGTAGGAGATCGCTCCCCACACCATGATGCCGGGTGTTGGCCCTGTGTGCCTCGGTCGTATGCAGTCCTGATTGTGGCGCTCACCTGCACGGCGCCAAACACGCATACGACCATCATTGGCACCAAGGCAGAAGCGACTCTCATCGCTGAAGACGACACGTCTCCATTCGTCCCTCCATTCACGCCTGTCGCGACACCACTGAAGGCGGGCTGCACGATGTTGGGGCGTGAGCGGAAGACGGCCTAACGGTGTGCGGGACCGTAGCCCAGCTTCATGGAGACGGTTGCGAATGGTCCTCGCCGATACCCCAGGAGCAACAGTGTCCCTAATTTTCTGGGAAGTGGCGGTGCGGTCCCCTACGGCACTGCGTAGGATCCTACGGTCTTGTCGTGCATCCGTGCGTCGCTGCGGTCCGGTCCCAGGTCGACGGGCACGTGCACCTTCCGCCGACCACTGGCGACAACATCGATGTACTGTGGAGACCTCACGCCCCACGTGTTGAGCAATTCGGTGGTTCGTCCACCCGGCCTCCCGCATGCCCACTATACGCCCTCGCTCAAAGTCCGTCAACTGCACATACGGTTCACGTCCACGCTGTCGCGGCATGCTACCAGTGTTAAAGACTGCGATGGAGCTCCGTATGCCACGGCAAACTGGCTGACACTGACGGCGGCGGTGCACAAATGCTGCGCAGCTAGCGCCATTCGACGGCCAACACCGCGGTTCCTGGTGTGTCCGCTGTGCCGTGCGTGTGATCATTGCTTGTACAGCCCTCTCGCAGTGTCCGGAGCAAGTGTGGTGGGTCTGACACACCGGTGTCAATGTGTTCTTTTTTCCATTTCAAGGAGTGTATTTAACAAGACAGTTATACGTTTAAAACATATACTCATATAAAACGCAGAAGATTATATAATACTCTAAAAAAATTGTGAAGGCCACAGAGAATAGAATCAATTGTTCCGCACTACACCGTCGTATTGTATAGTTACGAACGAAGTGTTCCATTTGAAGGTTACTTCTTACACTCAAATGTAGAGACGTCGTGGCCACAAAATAATTCTGTGCATCGGACGCGGGCGGAAGATAGCCCCACCATCACCACATTCGTCAGCAACGGGTTACCGTACCTCCAATATGCTCATCTCCTTAGACTCCAACACCTCCGTGCATGCGAACGGCCAAGTAGCAACAATCCGCTCTTCTCTCGTGGACAGACCGCCAAGAGCAACCTCCTTTCTCGTCCCTCTGCTGACTGTTGGTGACATTGCCTATAATCACTCCATGCATTCGTACCGCCAAGTACAACAAACCCGCTCTCGCGGGCAGGCTGCCAATCACAATTTCCTTCTTGGTGGCTACGTCACTCATCACCGTTGCTCCATCGCTCAGCGAGCGCACGCGGATAAGCACTCGCTATCCAGGGAGAGAAACTGCACTCGCCAGCGGCAAGGTACAGGCAGTGGTGCCAGGCGGAAAAAGCTACCCGATGTAGTGCTACTCAAGGCACTGCGTTCAGCCCTGTATAAGTGGCTGTTGTCATCTTGCGAGTGTCCGCAGGATAAACATTAAGATGCAGGAGAAGAGGCAGCATTTGATTGTCAACGGTGTTCAAATAAATATCCTGTTACACGTTCACATGACCCGAATGAATAGCCCCAAGTCTTGGTGCGAAAATCACCTACAAAACATCAAAACATCTGTGTCATGATTTACAACCTCCAAGAACTATTGGCCAAACATCTCTCTGTACACTCGACGCCATAGTTTTCAAAGAGACGAAATCAGACTCGTCGTTCCAGCATTCGCCCTGTTTGGCACATTTATAACGTTAAGCGTTATGTGCTCTTAGCAACAGTCTTTCGCGAACAACGCGATTCCAAATGGACACTGTATGCAGTTCCCTCTGAATATTTGCTAAGAAGCTCGTTGAGATGGACCTGCATTCACTGCAAGCAGCAGTTCCTTTCGGGTTGTAGCCGACTGTCATTGACAAAGCATGACGCTCGTTTTCAGTCCCAGTCCGTAGCCGTTTTTTTTAAAAAAAAAACAGTGTTTTTACTTCAGGTTACACGCCTGCGAGTGGCACACCATTTCTTGTAGACACGTAGTACACTAAGTGTTGATACACCAACAGAGCGGGATGTTTTACTGATAATGTGGTCACGTGCATGTCCAAACATGATATCATCTTTCTGGTATTCTATCACGTCTCCATATCGCCCCATCTCACTGCGCTGATTCCATAGCACCAAATGTCACATACAGCCTGCTTCTCTGCGATAACTTACGTCTTTGGTGGAGGGTCACACGACTGGCTCGTATCAGTTCTACACTATTTACATTGCTGCCAAGCAACCTGTGCGCTATTTTCAGGAGGTAACATGATGATCAGCTCAATATCGCAGGTAGCAAAAGTTTTTCTGAATAGAAGGCTACGTGGAACATTGGGAGATGCACAAGGGGAGGTGTAATATTGTTTCAGGAGAAAAGGGCACAGAAATACTGGCGGCCTTCATACATCTCCAAAGGGGTCTTCGACAGAATACAGTGATACAAGCTGATGGATGTACTGATGAGAAAGAGTGTTAAGTGGCAGGCGAGAAGGGTGTTTGGAAATCTTTACTGGAAACAGGAGGCAAGTGTACGAACAGAAAAATGGGGCCACGGAAGATAAAAAGGTCGGGGGAGGGATCAGACAGAGCGGCGGTTCCTCACCATCCTACGAGGGGCGTTCAACAAGTAATCCAACACATTTTTTTCTGAAACCAGGTAGTTATTATTCAGATTCCTGTACATCACGTTATCACACACTTTTTGCGCTAAAAAACCATATTTTCCAACATAATCTCCGTTCAGTGCGACGCCTTTACGTCACCTTACTAAGTGGGCCTGTCCGCTCGCATTAGTACCACTCGAATGGCCGACGTCGGAGTCAACATATTGCTAGATCAGTAACCTTGCCATCATCCACGAACTGCTTCCCGAGGAGTGCATCCTTCATTGGCAAAACACGTGGCAGTCGAAAGTTGCGAGATCCATGCCGTTGGGTAGATGAGGCAGAGCAGTACAATGAAGTTTTGTGGGCTCCCCTCGGGTGCCCAGATTTACGTGGACGCCTTGTGTTGTCATGGAGGAGGAGAAGTTCGTTCGCACTTTTTTGGCGACGAACACATTAAGGTCCCACACCCAACACTGCAGGAGTCAGCTGTGTGCAGCGGGAGGTCGGACAGGTTTGAGCGACCTTGTTCCGATGACGACAAATGCCTCACGCAACGACTCACCCTGCTTTTGTTCATTGCCGGGTCACAGTAGACATCCTACTATGATCTGTGAATATATGCGATGCTTTGGCTTGCCTCTAAAAGAAACTCAATGACTACTCTCTACTTGGAACGCACCTCCGTAACAGGCGGTATTTCGTAGGCTATGGAACTTAATGAAACTGTAGAAGCCAAAGTGGGAATATTGAAGGATGTGCCACAGTAAATTCCGCATTTTTTCAACCGAAATTCGCAGAGAAAAAAGTGTTTATTTGGAAGCAATAGCAAAACGTTGTTTGGATGGAAAAACAGGCGTCACGATAGGCTGACGAAAATGAAATGCTTAAGATTCGGAAAAGACATGGTGTTTCTTGCAGATAATGGAGCGAAACTAATTCAAACGATAATGACGTGTGGCATACGGTATGCAATGAATGAGGACCTGAAATGTGCATATGGCTAGGGCCTCCCGTCCTGTAGGCAGCTCGTCTGGTGAAAATCGTTGTAGTTGATGCCACTTCGGCGACTTGGTTGTCTACAAGGATGGAATGATGAGGAGGATAACACAAAACCCAGCACGGAGAGGAGAAAATCTCCAGCCAGGACGGATACCGAACCCTATCCCCTTGCATACCTCCTTTAACATGACCACTCGGCTATCGAATCGGACAAAAGTGTCGTGTGGCACCACAGCCTGATGAAAGTCCTTTAATTGGACGCCACTTCGACACCTGGTTTCCCTCAGACCGTGACCCACCCAAGACTAGCCAGAACCGCTTTACCGTCGTGGCAGACCCGTTGACTCTTAGGACCAGAACCCATAGAACAGGTTAGAGCATTCCTGGCTTCCCCGTGTCAGTAAATACGCAAGATATCTAGCTAAGTGATTTGTTAAAGCGCCGATATTGCCCACAATAGGACGAAATGTAAAGTTGGACTAGGGAAGATAAGCATTGCGAACAGGACATCATAGTCAGAATGACGCTAGCGAAAGAGGCATTTCAAAAGCAGGAAATACTATTCGTTACTAGTTTGTACACAGAATTAAAGAAGCGACGAGTGAAATTCCTTTTAGAGGGTAAGACCTTGTACGGAGCGGGAACATGCACGTTGAGAAAGCAGGACCATAGAAGAATGGGAGCTTGCGACACGACGATATGGTGCGGAATGGAGAGGGTCAGCTTCACTGATGAAGTCAGGCATAAGGAGGTACTGAGAACAGTTGGGGAAGAACGGACGTTGATGCTAACAGTGGAAAAGCGGACGCTATAGTTGACTACTGGTCATTAAAATTGCTAAACCAAGAAGAAATGCAGATGATAAACTGTTATTCATTGGACAAATGTATTATACTAGAACTGTCATGTGATTACATTTTCACGCAATTTGGGTGCATAGATCCGGAGAAATCAGTACCCAGAACAACCACCTCTGGCCGTAATAATGGCCTTGATACGCCTGGGCATTGAGTCAAACAGAGCTTGGAAGGCGGGTACAGGTACAGCTACCCATGCAGCTTCAACACGATACCACACTTCATCAAGAGTAGTGACTGGCATATTGTGATGAGCCAGTTGCTCGGCCACCATTGATCAGACGTTTTCAATTGGTGAGAGATCTGGAGAATGTGCTGGCCAGGGCAGCAGTCGAACAATTTCTGTATCCAGAAAGGCCCGTACAGGACCTGCAACATGCGGTGGTGCATTATCTTGCTGAAATGTAGGGTTTCGCATAGATCGAATGAAGGATAGAGCCACGGGTCGTAACGGAACTGAAATGTAAGGCCCACTGTTCAAAGTGCCGTCAATGCAAACAAGAGGTGACCGAGACGTGTAACCAATGGCACCCCATACCATCACGCCGGGCGATACGCCAGTATGGCGATGACGAATACAGGCTTCCAATGTGCGTTCACCGCAATGTCGCCAAACACGGATGCGACCATCATGATGTTTTAACAGAACCTGGATTCTTCCGAAAAATGACGTTTGGCCATTCGTGTACCCAGGTTCGTTGTTGAGTACACCATCGCAGGCGCTCCTGTCTGTGATGCAGCATCAAGGGTAACTGCAGCCATGGTCTCCAAGCTGATACTCCATGCTGCTGCAAGCATCCGTGCAGATGGTTGTTGACTTGCAAACGTCCCCATCTGTTGACTCAGGGATTGAGACGGTGCTGCACGATCCGTTACAGCCATGCGGATAAGATGCCTGTCATCTCAACTCGACTGCTAGTGATACGAGGCCGTTGGGATCCAGCACGGCGTTTCGTATTAACCCCCAGAACCCAGCGATTCCATATTATGCTAACAGTCATTGGATCTCGACCAACGCAAGCAGCAATGTCGCGATACGATAAACCGCAATCGCGATAGGCTACAATCCGACCTTTATCAAAGTCGGAAACATGATGATACGCATTTCTCGTCCATACACGAGGCATCACAACAACGTTTCACCAGGCAACGCCGGTCAACTGGTGTTTGTGTATGAGAAATCGGTTTTGAACTTTCCTCATGTCAGCATGTTGTAGGTGTCGCCACCGGCGCCAACCTTGTGTGAATGCTCTGCAAAGCTAATCATTTGCATATCACAGCATCTTCTTCCTGTCGGTTACATTTCGCGTCTGTAGCACGTCATCTTCGTGGTGTAGCAATTTTAATGGCCAGTAGTGTATTTACGATTCTCTCCCGCTGCGTATAGTATCTCCATGAAGTACGTATCTGTTCTAGCACTTCTCTACCTAATCGCTCATTAAATGAGCACGTGTCACTGCAAAAAAAGTTTAATACAGTTGTAATGAAAACATGTGTGCATGTTTCACAGTACAGCTCTACCACTTGCAAAGTCATAATCTTGCTCGTGTTTTCTGCAGTGCTCCTGACGAAATTCATTCAACAACAATGAGAAAAGCCATTCGCGCATTCAAATGAGCGGCGCGCAGCTGTTTACCGCGCCGCGACCCCAGGGCCGGCCGGGCTGCCGACCGAAATAATTCCACCTGGGCAGCGGCGATACATTATTCAGGGCTGCCGCTGCCGCTGCCGCTGCGCCCACCGCGCCGCCGGTCCACCGTGCTGCCACACGCCGCCTTTTCGCCCGCCGCGCCCGGGCTCGGTCTCGCCAAGAATGAAAAGCTAATTTAATTTGTGTGACTGCCGGCCCCGTGGGGGTGCCCGGCCCTCATGTATGCTAACTCTCGCGTTTTTCATTAAGTGACACTAACAGAAGCAGTGGTTAAGTGCGCCACGGTCAAGAGACGAGTTGCACCTTAAATCACGGTCCTAAGGTTGCTCCCTAGTCCCACATAAGAACAGTGTACCACTACGGTGGAGCACCCTGGGAGAATGTCCGACTTCACCACAAACTTACCGTCGTTTGGAGAATGAAATAAGCTCACCCGACAAAATGTTACTCAGCATCATTTGGTTATCTCTCTTGTGGAAAGTTTAGACCTCATCGCTGCCCATGTCCTCTGTTTTCCTCTTCATTCCTTGTTGGGCAACTTGTGATCTGCTGACGTCATCCACCACCAGGCATCTAATGCTGCCCCATCCTCTGTCCCTCAGAATGAAACCTTCGATTTCCTGTTGTAGAAGGTAGCCTCGTTTCAAACTACACTACTGGCCATTACAATTACTACACCACGAAAATGACGTGCTACAGACGCGTTATTTAACCGACTGGAAGAAGATGCTGTGATATGCAAATGATTAGCTTCGCAGAGCATTCACACAAGATTGGCGTCAGTGGCGACACCTACAACGTGCTGACATGCAACCGACTTCTCATACACAAACAGCAGCTGACAGGCATTGCCTGGTAAAACGTTGTTGTGATGCCTCGTGTCAGGAGGAGAAATGCGTACTATCACGTTCCCGACTTTGATAAAGGTCGGATTGCAGCCTATCGCGATTGCGGTTTATCGTATCGCGACATTGCTGCTCGCGTTGGTCGAGATCCAATGACTGTTAGCATAATATGGAATCGCTGGGTTCTGGAGGTTAATACGAAACGCCGTGCTGGATCCCAACGGCCTCGTATCACTAGCAGTCGAGATGACAGGCATCTTATCCGCATGGCTGTAATGGATCGTGCAGCCACGTCTCGATCCCTGAGTCAACAGATGGGGACGTTTGCAAGACAACAACCATCTGCACGAACAGTTCCACGACGTTTGCTGCAGCATCGACTATCAGCTCGGAGACCATGGCTGCGGTTACCCTTGACGCTGCATCACACACAGGAGCGCCAGCGTTGGTGTACACAACGACGAAACTGGGTGCACGAATGGCAAAACGTCATTTTTTCGGACGAGTCCAGGTTCTCTCTACAGCATCATGATGGTCGCATCCGTGTTTCGCGACATCGCGGTGAACGCACATTGGAAACGTGTATTCGTCATCGCCATACTGGCGTATCACCCGGTGTGATGGTATAGGGTGCCATTGGTTCCACGTCTCGCTCACCTCTTGTTCGCATTGACGGCACTTTGAACAGTGGACGTTGCAATTCAGATGTGTCACGACCCGTGGCTCTACCCTTCATTCGATCCCTGCGAAACCCCACATTTCAGCAGGATAATGTACGACCGCATGTTGCATGTCCTGTACGAGCCTTTCTGGATGCAGAAAGTGCTCGACTGCAGCCCTGGTCAGCACATTCTCTAGATCTCTCACCAGTTGAAAACGTCTGGTCAATGGTGGCCGAGCAACTGGCTCATCACAATACGCCAGTCACTAATCTTGATGAACTGTGGTATCGTGCTGAAGCTGCATGGTTCGCTGTACCTGTACACGCCGTCCAAGCTGTGTTTGACTCAATGCCCAGGCGTATCAAGGCCGTTATTACGGCCAGAGGTGGTTGTTCTGGGTACTGATTTCTCTGGATCTATGCACCCAAATTGCGTGAAAATGTAATCAAATGTCAGTTCTAGTATAATATATTTGTCCAATAAATACCCGTCTATCATCTGCATTTCTTCTTGGTATAACAATTTTAATGGCCAGTAGTGTACATTGAGTTGATAAAAGTCCTGGGATGTCTCGTAATATCGCGTCAGACCTCCTTTTGCCAAACATAGTGCAGTAACTCGGCGTGGCATGGACTCAACAAGTTGGAAGTCCCCTACAGGAACACTGAGTCAAGCTGCAGCTACAGCCGTCCATAAACGCGAGTGTGTTGCCGGGGCAGGGTTTTGAGCACGAATTGACTTCTCGATTATGTTCCATGAAAATTATGAGAGGGGATTCATGTCGCACGATTTGGGTTGCAAAATAATTCTCTCTGATTGTTCGGAACTTTCTTCAAACCTTTCGCGAGCAGTTGTTGCCTGGTAACATGCCGCACTGCCATCGATAAAAATAACAGCGTTGTTAGGGAAAATGAAATGCATGAATGGCTGAAAATAGTCTCCAAGTAGCAGAACATGACCAATTCGAGTCAATAATCGGTTCAGTCGAACAGAAGACCAATTTTATTCCATTATGGAATGCACAGTACTTTGTTGACAACTACAACTTGCGATGTAGTGCAGTTAGCAAAGTCACTCACGTCGGTCGCCTTGTTCCGGTGCCAAATACCGCCAGAATTCATCACTTTGTCCTTTCTGATTTCTGCGGTTATTTCACGCAGTGATGTTTGTCTGTTAGCACTGAAGACTCTAAGCAAACATCCATGCTCTCGGTAGTTAAGCGAGGGCTGTCGGCCACTGCGTTATTCGCTGTGAGTGGGAATGTCTGAAATTCGGTATTCTCGTCACTCTCTTGACACTATGTACCTCGGATTATTGAATTCCCAACGATTTTCGAAATGGAATGTTTCATACTTCTAGCTTCATCTACCACTCCGCGTTCAAAGTCTGTTGATACCCGTCGTGCTGCCACAATCGCCTTGTAAAACTTTTCACACGAATCACTTGAGTAGAAATGACAGCTTCGCCAGTGCACTGCCCTTTTATACCTTATTTACGTGATAATAGCGCCATCTGTATTTGTGCATATCCCTGTCCCATGGCATACATCACACGGTGTATTTCCAGTATAAAAAAAAATATTCCCGCAGATGAATACTGGTGTTAGTACATGACGTCTAATCGGTCCATCTAACATTAGGAGGAGATAGCGATACAACATCCAAATAGGATGTACATTTGTTGCTTATTGCTGTCTTTCTGAACCTGGCGAAGATGAAATCAATCACACGAACGCTGTGGCTACTTGCTGACATATTGCCTGTTGGATTCCGTCTCGGGTTCTTTGGTCGACATCGATTTCACGAGTGGCTGTCATTCTCGAAGCTTTTCTTCCATTGCCGATGGCTAAGTGGGGTCGGGCCTACGAGAAATGATTCAAATGGAATGAGATTTTCACTCTGCAGTGGAGTGTGCGCTGATATGAAACTTCCTGACAGATTAAAACTGTTTGCCCGACTGAGACTCGAATTCGGGACCTTTGCCTTTCGCGGGCAAGTGCTCTGCCAACTGAGCTATCCAAGCACGACTCACGCCCCGTCCTCACAGCTTTACTTCCGCCAGTACCTCGTCTCCCACCTTCCAAACAAAAAGCTGTGAGGACGGGGCGTGAGTCGTGCTTGCCTAGCTCAGTTGGTAGAGCACTTGCCCACGAAAGGCAACGGTCCCGAGTTCGAGTCTCGGTGCGGCACAGTTTTAATCTGCCAGGAAGTTTCATGTTTCAAATGGCTCTGAACATTATGGGACTTAACATATGAGATCATCAGTCCCCTAGAACTTAGAACAACTTAAACCTAACTAACCTAAGGACATCACACACATCCAAGCCAGAGGCAGGATTCGAACCTGCGACCGTAGCGGTCGTGCAGTTCCAGACTGAAGCGCCTAGAACCGCTCGGCCACTCCGGCCGGCCTACGGCCGGAGAATATTCGTACTCGTCGCACCAACGTCTGAGGGCTTTTCCTAGATTATTACTGCTATAGTTCTCCGTTTTCTACTTGCAACGGTCGTTCACTGCAGCCTGCTAGTTCCCTCTTTTTTATCGTAACTTTTGCCATGTTTCTGTAAGCTTCTCTTAACTAACGGGCGTGATAGCTCTACTCCACAAGAACTTACGTGTTGGCGAAAGTTCTCTGTGTCGGACTGACACAGCGCGAGCTTCGCCAGAGCCAGTTTCTCCGTTTCTCCCAGCCTGCAGTGTCGTATATGTACGGTGATCCTGATGCTGATGGTTGCTAAATACACTTTCCCATACGTATATGGTGTGAGGTACACTTGGGTCCTTTTTGTCCTCTGCTTATGTGAAACACTCCGATCTTATTGGTCGGTTAGTAAATAGTCTCTACGCTGTGTTTGCGAAGTGTTATCGCCAGAGAATGAAAGAGAAACGATTAATACGCTCGTAATTCTCGCAAGACGAAAATGAAAGCCGCAGTAACTCGGATGCAAGATGCAACACTTGCAACGTGTTCCGAGGAGCAACGGGTGCTGCATCAGTTGCATAAGAAGCATCACGAAATCTACCACTTGACTATGTGACACTTCTGATGAATCAATATCAGGTGCAGCCTTCCTTCCACATGTCCCCAGTGTGCCTGACAGAATCGACCTTATATCGAGCGGACGCGGCGTGAACACTATTTACCAAGATGGATGTTTGGTTTGTGGGCCACTCAATTGCGCGGTCATCAGGGCCTCTGCAAAGTCCCAAATTTTACACAGCAAAATTTTTACAGTCCAATCTAGCCAGTGTCACGAATGATGATGATGATGATGATGGTGGTGGTGAAATGATGAGGACAACACAACCACCCATCCCTGGCAGAGAATATCCCCAACCCGGCCAGAAATCGAACCCGGGACACCGTGATCCAGAGGCAGCAGCGTTAGCTACTAAACCACGGGCTACAGACATTTACCAAGATGATTTAACTGTCTCTCAGGTCGACAAAAGGAACACTGAACCCACCTGCGATGTCGGGAATATACCACATACCCTGTACGTGTAGAAAAGTCCACGTGGGAATGATCTGACGTAAGTAAAGTAGTCCCTTATGTAACTACAAGTAATGGGTGAGGCATCTACCAAACCTGTCAAAAACAATGGTTATAGTCTAGAATGGGTTTGTGAAAATACCCCTTTTAAAAATCAAGTATTTACTGGCCTAAGGTCCTAAACAGTTTCTTGTAATGTGTCCCCCGGCTTTCATCAACAGAGTGTGCGAACTGATACGATCGTTTAAGATGAACTTCTCACTGTTCTGTAAGTTTCTGTTGACTAAGACAGATGAGATTAGGGAAATGTATTCGAACACCAAAAGCACACTTCTACCGCTCTTTGATGGCATCAGTGAATGATTCACAACCAGTGTCACAGAGAACCTTCTGAGAACCCTGGAAACTTTCCGAGCTCGTAATTGTGGATGAGCACTGAAAGAAGTATTTCTATTGCATATTAATGTTAATTAAATTAAGGACTTTTACACAGGAGTACACACATACTGCCTAAGGTAACAGAAAAGAAGCACACAACGAATGAAATATCAATGTCTCTTTTAAATGGTCAATTCCAGCAGGATTATACCTTGTACAGCAAGATGCACATCATGCATCTAAACATAGTATTTGTGCATATAAATTAAAGTTTGTCAGCAGAGCTTAAACACGTTCATCATTTTAAAAAAATCAGGAGACTTTTCTGTAAACATCTATGGCGAACGCTGCCTGTGTTAATTTTATTTCAAAAAGTTAGACGTGCATTTAGTTGCCAAAAAGAAATGTGTGTGAAAAATGAAAATTTTAGATTATGGCTTGAAGTCACTACGAGCTTAATGTAAAAGCATTTTAATGTGAATACATTGTATGTATAAACTTTCGTTTTTGAGGTTTCTACCTCTATAGTACTTTCCCACACAACGTTAGCTCGTGTCTGTCAGCTGCACTGCATCTTATCAGGAAACGTGAGACGTGCTGAGATGTTTCTCTCTCTCTTCATTGGACTGCTGTGTCTGTCCAGTAGTGGCAAACGAGATGTTGAACTGACGCTACGTGACATGTCTACTGTGAGTTAGTGACGAAAAAGAGTAGTATTTATAGTTTTTCTGAAAAATGTGTGAGAGATTACATCTGATAACGAGACAGATGTGGAAAAACACTGTATGTGAGATGAAATTTAATGAGGAATTCAAACGACAAGACTGTATAGGTGATAATGTAATGTGGAAATTTATTGCAATTTCTGGAAAAATTGACAAGTTGGAAAGAATTACCTAATGATCACATGTATGTTTAGGTATGTGTGTGTGTGTGTGTGTGTGTGTGTGTGTGTGTGTGTGTGTGTGAGAGAGAGAGAGAGAGAGAGAGAGAGAGAGAGAACGATTACTTTTACTTTGCGTGCGAGGATTAGCAGGTGTGCACAGTATTTTTGACACACAAAATCCAAAAAGGAAAGATTACTTCGACTGAAAGAGGTGTTTAAGGAATACGGTATATTATTTGATGTAAGAAATACAAAGAGATTAGTGTTTAAGGAGTATGGTGAATTATTTGATGTAAGAAATACAAAGAGGCTACATGTTTGTAATGAGAACAAAAATACTTATAAGGAGACGAAATTTTCTGCATACTCACCACTAACCTTGGAGTAATTATTAATATTACTCGATCACCTTGCACTCCCACAGAAAATATTGTAACTTGACATTATTTATGGTAATCACAATATAATATTACACCAATTGTATCTAAATATCTTTCAGAAATAATGAATATCTCTTAAGGGGAATAATACATATCTTTGACTTTTACGTAACGGTCACGATATTGCGTATCTGACACGTTATTTTAATATTACGCTCTGACTGGATCACAAATACTGGAATTTCATGCCTTGTTCACACTACACTCTGACTGGATGGAAACAGCGAGGAAGGACAAACGTGGAGTATAAAGCACAAATGGTTTGTTCCCATCATCTGGATTCCTTTAATATTGCACTATGACTGACTGGAGATAGGGACGGGGGAGGGGAGCTAGGCGTTAGGTATTAGACATTATCCGTTAGGCGTTCGGCGTCATGGGTTATGCGTTAATGGGGGTAAACCTAGGTAGAATGGTGCCCACCTAAGGAGAATGGTGACCAATCAATTTGACTTTGGCAGAAATAATTTCACATTCATTTATTATGTATCACAAATTTTCGTAGAGATTAGTAATTATATTTGCATATTGAGATAGCGTTTCGAGTTTACCGTTTACCATTTTCAACAACCGGCTTTTAGCATTTACCAATTACCATTTACCGTTTAGCATTTACCATTAATCATTAAGCGTTTACTTTACCGTTTATAGTTCAGCTTTTAGCGTTTAGCTTTTACCGATAAGCGCTTACTGTATTACCATTTTGCGTTTACTGTATCAATTGGGGGTATAAACAAAACAATTGGTCTATTTCCATCATCTTGAATTTTTAAAGCTACTCTACAATTGGTTGGAAAAAAGGGGATGGTGTTTATAAAAAACATACATGCTCTGCATGTATATAACGTAACAAGACACCATTTTCATGGCAGAAATATTGCATTTCTTTGACTTTCAAGGAAATAATAAAATTTTCAGGAGGAGGCTAGATAACTTTTCACTGTATCCGTGGCACATAATTTTAAAACAAAACTCTGATTGATTAGAAAGAGGGCGAGATGGGAGAGTATAAGGCTCATAATTAGCCTGTAACTAAATAATGTAACTTGACACCATTTTTATGCTGAAGATAATGATTATCTTCAATTTTGAAGGAGTTAATGAGACTTTCAAGTCGAGGTGACGTAATTCTCTACTATCTGGTGCCATTTTCCAATACTACACTCTGATTGGTCGTAGAAATGGAGGGAAAGTAGATGTATAGAACACTTAATTGGTCTGTAGGTAAATAATTAATACCTTTGACTTTCAAGGAAATAATGAGACTCTCAAGTGGAGGTTACAGATTTTTTTTACTGAATATGTGATGCATCATTTTAATATTGTGTTTGGGATTGACTGGAAAAAGAGGAGAGGAAGGGTTATAGAGCACACAATTACTCATGGTGGAAATAATGCATGTCTTTCAAACCGAGCGAGGTGGCGCAGTGGTTAGACACTGGACTTGAATTCGGGAGGATGACGGTTCAATCCCGCGTCTGGCCATCCTGATTTAGGTTTTCCGTGATTTCCCTAAATCACTCCAGGCAAATCCCGGAATGGTTCCTCTGAAAGGGCACGGCCGACTTCCTTCCCCATACTTTCCTAATTCGATGAGACCGATGACCACGCTGTCTGGTCTCCTTCCCCAAACAACCAAACCATGTCTTTCAAGGAAACAATAAAGTTGAGGTTACGTAATTTATGCTACATATCTCGCGCGATTTCCTAATACTATCCTCTGATTGGTTGAGAAGAGAGGAGAGGGAAGGTAGGGTGTAAAGCATACAATTGGTCTGTTTCCAAATAAGAAAGTGGGAGTTTATCTAGGATATTACTCTCATTCTGATTTCCCGGAGGTAATCAGTACCGCACTGTGTGACTGGTTTCCGCTAACTCGGTTGGACTAATTCCACCGTTTTTTTTTTCAATTACTGTATTATGACTGGCTGGTGATAAGGAGAGGCAAGAGGACTGGAAAAGGGTGTGTATCACGCCGATGATGATGAAGACATCACTGATATGGTCTCACTAGGTCTGTGATGTTGGTGCGGCAGAATGCCTACGTAGGCAAAAAACGCCAGGCAGTTTATGACGCCACTACTAGCTTCGTTAGACACGTGTCCTACTTTATGTAGTGGAGCCACCGTAAATCATTCCAGACGAACGACATCAAACCGTGCTGTTTATAGTGGATACTTGGTGATGTCACAATTAAACAGCTGATGTTTACGCTTATTTTCGAGCGAAACATCAGATTTGATGGTTTTGATGGACAGTGGGTAAGTTTTCTTTATGATTATTCCACAGGTGATCTTTCATTTCACAGAAGCTATCTAATGACGCGACCTTGCACATGAAGGCGAATTCCGTGAACAGCCTCACAAAAGTCACATAACCCAAGTCACTTGAGAGCAGGGTAGTGTTTCCCCACTGGTAACAAACCAATGAGTAATTGTTATAAAGACGTTCACCTGAAGATGTTGCTTTTAATGCCACAAAACCGGTAATGATCCATTAGTAAAGGACTAAATACAAATGAAGCGTTTATTAATACCCAAGATGAACATTGAGTTCACTATGCAAAGAAGACTTCATTTCAATATACTCTCAGTCAAATGTCATTCAGTACTAAATACTCCCAAAAAAGATGGGGTATTCCATTGGCCGGGAAAAGTTCAAGAATCACAACGAAACATATGCTTTCAGAATATGTTCGACGTGGTATATCATGAAGAATCGCAACTACGCTGCTGGAGTCTCGCGTTCCAGTGTGCTCCGTATAGTTTCAGTGTATGTGTGTGTGTGTGTGTGTGTGTGTGTGTTTTTAGTGGAGTAGTGATGGGGATGAGCACGCGTTTGTGTGCGAGTGTGAGCCCACAAATTTGTTTGTTTTTGGCTGTGG
The DNA here is from genome assembly GCF_023864275.1 of Schistocerca cancellata. Classification (NCBI taxonomy): domain Eukaryota; kingdom Metazoa; phylum Arthropoda; class Insecta; order Orthoptera; family Acrididae; genus Schistocerca; species Schistocerca cancellata. The sequence continues at coordinate 1,006,962,565 of NC_064626.1, forward strand.
CTTGCCTGATGTATACCAGCTAGAAATTGGTAATCGGCTACACCAGCCATTCATACTCGTTTTGCTGATCATAATTACATTTTTTCACTGTGCAAGAGCGCTAATGAACCAAGTGTCGCGTGCCCATCATTAAAACCAATCATTACCATGATAATCAACATCCGCCTTGCTAATGGAGCCGCTAAAGTTATAATAGGTGCATGTATGGGCATCCACAGATAGCTAATGAACGTGCGCCTTGGCGTTCTTCATCAACTCGGCGGTCACCGATGGAAATGCTCGCGCCATTGTTTACTGGAAACTGCAATGTCCGCCAGGGCAAAAAACATCATCTGCCTTACGCCCTATCACAAACCGCCGACGGAACGTGTGATGGTAAGTTACGATGCAGTCAGCAATCCGCTCAGCATGAACTGAGTTTTGTTTTCCTCTCTTTCACTTTCTGCAGATGAAGATATTTATTTAGATTATCAGTTTACTTCTTTCCTGCAAAACTTGAGCAGAAGGCTAAATGACTATTAGCAGGCACTCTGCGGATCTCCTTTCCGCCTTCCTGCGTACTTTTTTCCGTTTCTTCGCAGACGTCGAGAAAAGTACATTATTAATGCGCACAATTCATATTTTCTGGTCAGAGTTTCGATTAAAAATGACCGTCATGAGTATCAAATAACTAAATACTTTTGGCTAGGGCAAGCATTTCTGCCAATCCGCCAAAATTCGAGCAATAAGCGATGGTAAGTACACAAATACAGGATGCCCAATCAATCAGATTGCAAGCATGTCAGATCAGGGTGTCATTACCTCTCCTACGATGTCAGCAGTTAATGGCAACAACATTGTTTCCACAACAAGATTTCTGTAAAACATCGTATTTATTCAGTGACAGACCAAACGTTAGATGAAGAAATCCGGTCAACAGTCACCTTGCAATGTTGGACTGGCATTAATGAGTGACGTAACGAAACAGAGGAGCAAACTAAACTCCCCGCCTGTTAACAGAGTGGTGTAAAAGATTTGGAGAAGGTCGTTGATTTGGAGAAGTATGTTTCCCTTGAGGGGGTCAATCATGCGTCGCTACTTTAGTGTCACCAGGGTACTAAGCTGCTGAATCCAACGTTGCCCTATCGCTGAAAGAAGAAGATTTAAAGGGTAGAGAGAAGACTGTTCCAATATGTGTTTCTTTCTCGCAAGTGTATTTTTCGACTTTGCTGAGCAAACGTAAGGCGGTAATGTTAGACTGGTGCATCCTCGCACAAGTTTGGTCCTCTAGTGCTAAATCAGTCACAGACTGAGAGGTCTTTTTACACAGCCGACTAAATACATTTTATTATTCTTTTTCATTCCATTTTCTTTGATCATCTAACTGTGTTTATCATTTCCTGTTAGTATGATGTAAACTTCACCGGCAAATCGCTGTTACTTGAGACACTACTCTGTGCTGATGACCTCAAGTTCCTGATCTACACAGTGTCTCATGATGTGAATGGATAATACACTGTTGACGATAACGATGCATCAGCACCATTAATCCAACACCATCATCTCTTGATGCTATTCCATAGGAGTAGGAAATGTGACGGTATCTTCTCTCATCATCAGTATCATCATCATACAACATAAACATATCAGAACTCCCCTCTTGGTGCTTTTCGAGGAGTAGGAAACGTGATGTTACCTTCTCTCATGATCATCATACAACGCAAAGGTTCCACTTCGTGTATTCTAGTGGAGTAGGTTGTACTTCCTCTCATCATCATCATCATCATGTAACACAAATATAACACCACATACCGTTTCCTCTTGATTCTATTCCAGAGGAGTAAGGAACGTGATTGTTCCTTCTCTCGTCATCATCATACAGCACAAACATAACACTGTCGCCCTGTCCTCTTGGTGCTGTACCGAAGGAGTAGGGAATGTGATGGTACCTTCTCTCATCATTATCATCATACAGCTGAAACACAACACGGCACACCATTTCCTCTTGGTACCCTCCAATGGAGTAGACAATGTGACAGTGCCTTCTCTCATCATTATCATCACACAATGTAAAGAACAACGCACAACTCCTGGTCTTTGTACTCTTCCAGAGGAGTGGGCAATGTGGCGGTAGCTTCTCTCATCATCATGAGGGAACGCATACATGAAACACACCGCGTGTTCTTGGTGCTATTCCAGAGGAGAAGAGGTGGAGGCACTGTGACGGTACTTTCTCCCATCATCACCAAGCAGTCCGCCCTCGGTAGCTGAGTGGCCAGTGCGACAGAATGTCAATCCTAAGGACCCGGGTTCGACTCCGACTGGGTCGGATACTTTGTGGATGTTGTGCTCGTTCTTCATTTCATCCTCATCGACGCACAAGTCTCCGAAGTGGCGTCAAATCAAAAGATTTGCACCTGGCGAATGGTCTACCCGACGGGAGACCCTAGTCACACGACGTTTATTTATCACCAAACAACACTAAAATAACGCCATGCGTACGGACTAGCTGCGTTCACCAACACTCAACAGATAACTCTTAACGACACAACGGCAGTCTCCGTGAGGAATGGGCCGTTGTTTATGCAGGAAGTAGGGGCTTTTCGATTAGGTGGATGAAGAATTCTTCAGCGTCTCTAAGGTAACACTACAGCATGGCTCTTCCACCCATCTTCAAAGACAAGAATGTTGGAACCGATGAACATCCACAACGTAAGTCATTTCATAAAAGGCACCAGTAATCTAAGCATCAATCAGTGTATTATCATGCACGTAAACACTCTGTTGGGTTGGCGGAAGAGTCAACACCGTGTTACTAGTGGAGGCCGAGATGCACGCGTTTTAGCTCACGCAGGCTGGCGTGAGGAGGGAAGAACTATACTGACGTGAGGTCTGGAACTTGACAAGGAATTAGAATTCAGAAAGCAGACGTAATTAGTGTGATACTTAACTCTAATCCATTAATGATGAACGTCGCTCTTGACGGTACATGATTCACAATATTCTCTGTTCAGAATATATTCGTAGTAACTGAATATGGCACCTTGCTAGGTCGTAGCAAATGACGTAGCTGAAGGCTATGCTTAACTGTCATCTCTGCAAATGAGAGCGTATGTAGTCAGTGAACCATCGGTAGCAAAGTCGGCTGTACAACTGGGGCGAGTGCTAGGGAGTCTCTCTAGACTAGACCTGCCGTGTGGCCGCGCTCGGTCTGCAATCACTGATAGTGGCGACGTATATTAACGGACCGCGGCCGATTTAAAGGCTACCACCTAGCAAGTGTGGTGTCTGGCGGTGACACCACACACTCCATATAACAAACTGTATCCGACCACCAATTTCACTGTCCAAAAACCAGCGACCTTTGGTTCCTTGTGATAAATGATAGAAACGGTGTGAACTGAAACAAATGTGTTTTTGTCGATTGTATCTGAAGACGAAATCTTAGTTTCTAAATTGGTAATCTGAATTAAAAAACGTCATTGAAAATTATAAGCACATTTCTTTAGAAGTTTTTAGGTAATGCTATTTGACTTGCGATTATTTTTGAGTCTCTTACCAATCAGCCTGTTAGTGTGAATATGAGAGATTAGGCGTTAATAACGGCAGTTAATGATTACTTTCACGTGTTGAACCTGAAAATCCCTTGTTCCATGAGATCCGTACCTTTCAGTTGTACTCTTGCCCTATGGACACTAAATCTTTTTTTCAGACAATATGTCATGCAATACGTGTATCACGTTATGCTGCAATTGATCTAGGTGTTCCAGTGTTTCATAATGTTGTTTTAATACATCACTAGTGTCATCGTCACGCACGTTTATACACGCAATCAAATTTCCATTGGCGTTTAAAGCTGCCTTCAACTTGGCTACGAATATTAGTGGATCAGTGTCTCGGCAGGGTGGTAAATCGTGGAGTCTCACGAATAGCGAGGCGTACATGACATTAGCTAATCACGGTCTGAGGCAAGTACTCCCATCCAAAAGCCAGAAAGGGTGAGTTAATAACTGTGAGCTTTCCACAGAATTAATTATGGAATCAATATTCACGTGACACGAGCACCACAATACAGGCCAAGACAAAAAATATTTCAACAGCTGAAGCTGAGTTTCAGGATCAGCAGATCTTACGAAACCTTCTGTAGTTATTATTAGTTTTACAGAAGGTGCACTGGGTTTGTTGTAAAACTGTAATAGATAAAAGTCATTATTTGACAAATGCCATCGAATGATTTTTCAATGTTTCTGATATTTACAGAGGAGATCAGAAAGAGGGAAATAAAAGAAAACGGCAACTCTAAGACAAAAAAAGCGATGCATCACGAAGGAATTATCAGAATGGGGAGGAAAACGCTAAATGTACATGTTGTGAGCTAACGGGCGAATTGTGGCGTCCTGAAAATATTCTGAGTTGAGAGTTGGCGTGGCCACGCTAGGGCCTCTCGGCGGCCGCGGCTAATCGGCGGCCATCTTGTGCCGAACGTTAGCTGGGATCCATCGGCAGCATGGTTGGGAATTCCATGGTGACACTGTGTCGGACTTAGTGAAACCATTACGGCAGACATTACACAGTTTGTATAGAAATTAATAGTAGCCAGAGGAACCGTGATACCTCAAAAAGAAACATGTGCATTACCATTATTTGCACGACGATTCTGATGGTGTAATCAGATTTTCAATATCTTTATTAGTTTAAAGTTTAATATCTGATGATAAAGTATACAAGTAACATCCAACAACGAATTTCCAAAATATAAACGGTTCATCCGATTTTGTCGACCGACGTGTCTTTAGAAAGAAATTAGTGTAAATCTAAATTGGTATAAATTACAGGCACGTAACTTCGATAGTACATGATTTATTGGAGGTCTAAGTGGCCGAATACTATCGATCGCGTCAGGCCACAAGTACTCCACAGTTACACGAAAAAAACGGTAGCAGCGTGCTTATAAATGTATTTATTCATCTATGTCTTTGTTTATATGCGATAGATACTATTCATGATGAAATTGGTCAATTATTTACTGTGTCTTAGAGAGCAGAGAGACATTAGGCTACTGGCCTACTTTTGTTTGCTATTTCTTTGATATATCTTTATTTGATTTGTTTATATATTTAATAATGTGTGTTGTTGTTGTTGTTGTTGTGGTCTTCAGTCCTGAGACTGGTTTGATGCAGCTCTCCATGCTACTCTATCCTGTGCAAGCTTTTTCATCTCCCTGTACCTACTGCAGCCTACATCCTTCTGAATCTGCTTAGTGTATTCATCTCTTGGTCTCCCTCTACGATTTTTACCCTCCACGGTGCCCTCCAATACTAAATTGGTGATCCCTTGATGTCTCAGAACATGTCCTACCAACTGATCACTTCTTCTAGTCAAATTGTGCCACAAGCTCTTCTTCTCCCCAATTCTATTCAATACCTCCTGATTAGTTATGCGATCTACCCATCTAATCTTCAGCATTCTTCTGTAGCACCACATTTCGAAAGCTTCTATTCTCTTCTTGTCTAACTTATTTATCGTCCACGTATCACTTCTATACATGGCTACACTCCATACAAATACTTTCAAAACGACTTCCTGACATTTAAATCTATACTCAATGTTAACAAATTTTTCTTCTGCAGAAACGCTTTCCTTGCCGTTGCTAATCTACATTTTATATCCTCTCTACTTCGACCATCATCAGTTATTTTGCTCCCCAAATAGCAAAACTCCTTTACTACTTTAAGTGTCTCATTTCCTAATCTAATTCCCTCAGCATCACACGACTTAATTCGACTACATTCCATTATCATCGTTTTGCTTTTGTTGATATTCATCTTACAGCCTCCTTCCAAGACACTGTCCATTCCGTTCAACTGCTCTTCCAGGTCCTTTGCTGTCTCTGACAGAATTACAATGTCATCGGCGAACCTCAAAGTTTTTATTTCTTCTCCATGGATTTTAATACCTTCTCCGAACTTTTCTTTTGTTTCCTTTACTGCTTGCTCAATATACAGATTGAATAACATCGGGGATAAGCTACAAACCTGTCTCACTCCCTTCCCAACCACTGCTTCCCTTTCATGCCCCTCGACTCTCATAACGGTCATCGGCTTTCTGTACAAATTGTAAATAGCCTTTCGCTCTTTGTATTTTACCCCTGCCACCTTCAGAATTTGAAAGAGTATCCCAATCAACATTGTCAGGAGCTTTCTCTATGTCTACAAATGCTAGAAACGTAGGTTTGCCTTTCTTTAATCTTTCTTCTAAGGTAAGTCGTAGGGTCAGTATTGCCTCACGTGTTCCAACATTTCTACGGAATCCAAACTGATCTTCCCCGAGGTCGCCTTCTGTCAGTTTTTCCATTCGTCTGTAAAGAATCCGCGTTAGTATTTTGCAACTGTGACTTATTAAACTGATAGTTCGGTAATTTTCACATCTGTCAACACCTGATTTCTTTGGGATTGGCATTATTATATTCTTCTTGAAGTCTGAGGGTATTTCGCCTGTCTCATACATCTTGCTCACCAGATGGTAGAGTTTTGTCAGGACTGGCTCTCCCAAGGCTGTCAGTAGTTCTAATGAATTGTTGTCTACTCCGGGGGCCTTGTTAGAGAGTGTTTATGGTACGGCCATAGGAATATTTATTTAATTTCAAGTTGCTTAAATGTAAATCCAGTATTTCGAATGTGTTTCGTTATGTTTGTGTGGGTCCATTGGCTTGAAGACATGGCGCGAACGCTCTAGCCAAGCACAGCGCTTGTCAATGGGGAGACTAGACGGAAGCGAGAGAAGAGTTCTGGACAGTACGGCACATGATAGGGGAAGCGCTGGACGCGATGGCGCGATGGATGTACAGTCGTTGAAGAGACTTGCAGAGTGTGGAGGAGTTTGCGCATGGTCGCGGCAGATGGAATTACTTTGGAGTGCCGATATGTGCACTTGTGAGATTTCCGTGGCAGTGCAGTGAAGACATAGTGTGCGTTTAGAACTGAATATCTCACGAGCTATGTTGTTGTTCATAACTCAAAAGGTTCAAAAGGGTCTAAGCACTATGGGACTCAACATCTTAGGTCATAAGTCCCCTAGAACTTAGAACTACTTAAACCTAACTAACCTAAGGACATCACACACACCCATGCCCGAGGCAGGATTCGAACCTGCGACCGTAGCAGTCCCGCGGTTCCGGACTGCAGCGCCAGAACCGCTAGACCACCGCGGCCGGCGTTGTTCATAACTAATTACATGCAGTAGGAATCTATTGTTTCCCTGTTATTCAACTTATATTTTATTTAATTGCTGGACCATCGACACCAATCAGTGTTTTGCAGAAATATACAACATTCTCGAAAGTACTTATACTATTGTACTCATCATTTAAAGTCGTTAAGATAGTACCTGCTGACTTTATTTAATTGCAATCTTTCATTTATAAATTTCTACGTTACATTCGCAATTACTGAGTGATAGGCATCTTCGACCATTCGATTCATGTGTATATTCATATTGTATACTTTAGACTCAACAGTATTTGGCTTATCATGCGGCAACTACGTATCCCGGGCCCTAGACAAAGAAACCAGCATACATTTTTAATATTTCAGGTCTGAGTCGGAGTGTGTGTAGTTGAGGGCCATCACACCATCCTTTATTTTATTTGAAAGCCCGCAGTGTACAGACAAACAAATTATCACAATCTCAGAAAAATTGGATGATTTAAGCAAAAGAAAGAGCTTCATAAATTGAGCAACTCAATAACGCGTTGGTCCCGCTGTGGTCCTTATGCAATTAGTTATTGGGCTTGGCATTGACTGAGAAAGTAGTTAGATCTCCTTCTGTGGTATACCGTGCCAAATTCTGTCCAAATGGCGCTTTAGGTGGTCAGAACCGTGAGCTCGTTGGAGGACCCTGCTCGTAATGCTCCAAACGAACTCAGTTGAGGAGACATCCGTCGAATTTGCTAGCCAACGTAGGGTAGAAACTCTCGTCGTGTGTGGATGGGCGTTATGTTGCTGAAATGTAAGCCAAGGATGGATGCAATGAAGGGCCTCAGGGCTCATTTCGAAGTGAGACTCATCACTGGAGACAATTCTACTTAAGCAATACTACTCAAGTCAATGAGATTCCAGGCCAAAGGCGTGTCTGGAGACGCCCCAGACAACGATGGGATACGAAATTGCTCGACATCCAGGAGTGATGGTTTGGGGTGTCATTTCCTTTTTCGTAGCAAGACGCTTTTGGTTGTCATCCACGGCACCCTTACAGCACAGTAGTACGTGGACGAAATTCTACGCCCAGTTTTGTTCCCCTTAATGGCAAGCCGTCCTGGGCTTAAGTTTCAGCACGGTGAGAGTTTCTACAGCTTCTCCTAGTGCTGTCCAGCAACGTCACAGTACAAATCCCCGAAAGAAAACGTTTGTGGGTAGCCCCTCCCCAAGCAGTTAGTGATTTTGACGATCTAACGCCCATATTGGACAGAATTTGGCTCGATATCCCCGAGAACGACATCCAACAACTCTACCAATCAATGGCAAACCGAATAACTGCTTTCAAAAGGGTCATAGGTGGACCAACGCATTACTGACTTGCTCAGTTTGTGAAGCTCTTTCTCCTGAATAAAGTATTCAATTTTTCTGGAACTGTAATATTACGCTTGTCTGTACATCACGTCTACCAATTTCTGCCTTATTCGGTTAATTTCTCCGCACGCAAATACATTAAGAAACAAACCTTAGAACTGGGTTATTGGAAGTTTTCAACATAAAACGAGCTTCTGCTTGAAAATAAACGTACGTCTCGATATCTTAAGACATTCCGTATTTCTTCGAGGTTTCACCTTTGCCGCTTCTCAGTGTTAAGACGCTGTATTCAGAGACGGACGCTGTGCGTTCACTCCAGTCAAAGCGAAATTAACTCGGTACGTCTGAGAATCTTACGGCGGAGCGCCCTGGGCGTGCCGAGGCCGGTGGGCGGGAGGCGGGAGGCGGGAGGCCAGAAACTTGGCACTTCCACAAAATTAGCCTGCCACTCTGGCGCACGAAGGCCGAGCCGCCGCCCCCGAGCTCCGAACGCATTACCGGAACTGCATTCGATTCCCGACATGCAATCTTATTTTAAGAGCGACTCGCTGATTGTGTTCTCAATTTCGTCCCAATAACGCCTGCTCTCAGGGGAAAGGTTTATGCGCTGATTTTGCTAGCTGATACAGGAGGGGCACAGCGACTGCCGCCGCTATCTCACGCTCCACCTAAGATTTGTCTTCCGAATTTCCTGACGTTATCGCATAGATAGGCTACCAAGCGACTCGTGGATTTGTTCTTAAAAGACATTTAAACCGGGTTACATGTTATGTGCACTGAGGTAACCTAAGTCATGGGATACCGATATGCACATATACAGATGGCAGCAGTATCGCGTACGCAAAGTATAAAAGGGCATCCATTGGCGTAGCTGTCATTTGTACTCAAGTGATTCATGGGAAAAGGTTCCCGGCGTGATTATGGCCAAGCGACAGGAATCAACTTTGAGCGCGGATTGATGATTGGAGCTAGACGTTTGAGATACTCCATTTCGGAAATCGTTAGGGCATTCAGTATTCCGAAATCCACATTGTCGAGAGTGTACCGAGAACACCTAACTTCAGGCATTACCTCTCACTATAGACAACACAGTGGCCTGACTTGACAACCGAGATCAGCGGCGTTTGCATAGTGTTGTCAATGCTAACAGACAAGCAACAAAGCTTGAAATAACAGCAGAAATCGACGTAGGACAGTGTGCCAAAATTTGCCGTTAATGGGCTACGACAGCAGACGATTGACGCGAGTGTCTTTGCTAACAACACACCGTTGCCTACAAAACCTGTCCTGGTCTCGTGACTATATGGGTTGGACCCTAGGCGACTGGAAAACCGTGGCCTGGCAAGTTAAGTTCCAATTTCAGTTGGTAAGAGCTGTTGGTAGGGTTTAAGTGTGGCGCAGACCCTAAGAAATCATGTATGTAGGTTATCAACATGGCACTGTGCATGCTGGTAGTGGCTCCATAATGGTCCAGCTGAACTGGTGATTGAATTGAAATGTTCGGCTACTTGGAGAACATTTTCAGCCATTCATGGACTTAACGACGATGGAGTTGTCACCGGCCCACAGTTATTACCGACTGTTTGAGAAACATTTTGGACAGTTCGAGCGAATAGTTGGGCCACCTGGATCTCCCGACATGAAGCGTATCGAACGTTTATGGACATAACTGGGTGGTCGCCATGTGCACAAAATCCTGTATCGGCAATACTTTCACAATTATGCACAGTTACAGAGGCAGCATGGCTCAATATTTCTGCAGCGGACTTCAAGTGACTTGTTGAGTCCATGCTACATTGAGATGCTACACTACGCTGGGCAGTAGGAGGTCCGACACGTCATTAGGAGGTATCCCGTGACTTTTTCACCTCAATGTAAAAGTATTTTGCTTCCCTTAACGTAAATTTGCAGAAGATTCTTAAAACTTGAAACAGTTGTCGTGGAAAGTTGGTGTGCTATTAGTGCTGTACAAAACCTTTTTTAGGCAGACCACTGGACTCTACTGACGAGCTTTGGAAGACGATCCTGGCTGTTTTGCGGATGTTTTGAATTAAGGGTCACTTGGTCTCCAGCAGTTCCTTACGAAGTAGTACTATCGGCTCTTTTCCTTCAACTACCTCTGCGATAATATTACAACTAGAGCATATGCACAGCAACACAAATACGACAAATAAGATTTTAATGTGATAAAAAGTACTCAGTAATAATGATGTTCTTCAGGGTGCTCAGCCGAGTTGTTCTTTCCATTCTATGCACAATATTTCGACGCATTCGTCTTCCTGAGGCGTTGCGACTTTTATTGTTGACTCTACTCTCTACAGTGGCTCCAACTAGACTGTAACTATTGTTTGTCTCGTGCTGCTATTTACAGCTGACTTCGACTTCCGAAGACGGCTACGCCTTTCGATGCTCTGTTGTTTTTCAGCGCCCGCACTGGTATTACGTGAGAGGCACTTTCATTGGACGTTTCTCAGCTCTTAAATATCGTGCCACTCTCTCGCGAGCATGCTGCCGGGTCGTGGCACGACAGTCCGACAACTTTGCTCATTGTCATTACCAGGCAGGACACCTGTGAGAACATTATACGTCGTCAACGATGCCAAAACACGAGATTTTACATATCTCAGTTCTGCATCTACATATTTACTCCGTGTACTCTATGTGTGTGTGTGTATGTGTGTGTGTGTGTGGGAGGGGGTGAAAACTTTATATAATGGTAGGTATTTTACATGCGATTCCATTCCCGTATTGAGAGAGTGAAAAGCAGCTTTCTTTACGTCTATCTACACGACACAATATCTTACTTTCACCATACCTTCCTTACTTCAACACCGATTCTCTAAATTTACGCTTCATGATTCAGCAAGAACAACGTCGACTTTCTTCCGAAAAATCTCATTTAGGATCGCAGGCAACTTTGTAACATTTTCCCACGGACCATACAGCTTTGCTATTATCCTGGAAACGTGTCTCTGAGTTCGTTCTATTTCTGCTATCACGCAATTTGATAAGAACGCTTGAGGACTATTCTACAATTTGTCACACTTGAGATGTCATTTACAAGTGGACGAACTGGCCTTCCCTGGAACCTTCTCCACAAATTTCTGATGTAATTATCTTTCCTCACAATGATTCTACATATTATTTCTATCTTGTATCATTTTTAACATTACCTCCAAATATTTAAAGGCTGTAATTTGATCTAGGCGTTCCACACTAATCTTCTATTCTCTTTGTAATTGGAGATATATTCCATTCACCCACATGTAAAGAGAGCTACCACTCCTTACGTCAAGTGGATTTTTTTTTCACTGGAGTTTACTGTCGTTCTTCCTCTTCGCCACTAGACCTGAGCTCTGACAACACAGGCGTATGCGTGAACAGAAAAACGTAGAGAGGAAACAGTTTTGCAAAAACCTTTTCACCGTACAACACATAAAAATTATTGCCGCATGGATCACAAAACGAATAATTTCGTATCCTATTAGGAAATATACTGGATCTAATGACAACAATAGACCTGAGTCTTTGAGGATGTCCACATCGAAACTGGTATCAGTGATCACGACGCATTTGTGGCAGCAATGATTACCAATGTACAAAGGACAACTGAAACAAGCAGAAAGATACCTTCAGTAACGTAGGTAAAAAACCAGTCGTGTCATATGTCAATGAGGAACTTGAAACTTCCTGCACAGGACAGTAGCATGTAGAAGAACTGTGATTCAAATTTAAAAGAATCGTTGAACACTCACTGGGTAGACATGTAACCCATAGAACAGTTCATAATGGGAGGAAATCTCTTTACATGACATACAGTCACTGCAAGGAAACTCCTAAAGAAACAGAGATTACTGCATAATAGGTGTAAAACAAAGTGTACGGCTGTAGATAAAAACATGATGAATGGAACACGTTCGGCTGTCAAGACCTGTCGTTCCTTCAACTATTATCGTATCAGAACATCGTGAAATGATATTTCACAAAATCGAAAGAATATTTGGTGGTTTGTAAAGGCTGTTACTGGCACCCAAGTTAGTGTCAAGTTCCTAGCGAATGAGACAGGAACTGAAATTGAAGGTAGCAAAGCAAAAGCTGAAATGTTTAAATCCGTTTTCAAATGTTCCTTTACAAAGAAAAGCCCAGGAGAACTGCCCCAATTTAATCCTCGTACCACTGAAAATATAAATGAAATAAGTATTGGTGTCAGTGGTGTTGGGAAACAGCTGAAATCGTTAAAATTAAACACAGCTCCAGGCCCCGATGGAATCCCTATCAGATTCTATACTGAATTCACCACTGAGTTAGCCCCCCTTCTCACTATAATCTATCGTAGATCTCTCGAACAAGAAACCGTGCCCAGATCATGGAAAAAGGCACAGGTCACACTCGTCTACAAGAAGGGTAGTAGAAGTGATCCAAAACCGTTCTGTCTTAGAACATATTGTGAGCTCAAACATAAAGAGGCATATGGAACTGAATGATCTAGAAAACATCGATCATGTGAGACCCAACTAGCACTTTTCTCATATGACATACTGAAAGCTTTGGATCAAGGCAAACAGGTAGACAGTACCGCAGCTACGCTTATTGTCAAAAGTACGATCATACGGGGTATCAAGTGAAATTTGTGACTGCGTTAGGACTTTTTGGTAGGGTGGACACAGCATGTTATCTTGGTTGGACAGTCATCATTAGACGTACGAGTAGAAGCAACTTCGGGTGTGCGCCTCTGAGAAGTGTGTTCGAACCATTGCTGTTCATGTTGTTTACTAATGATCTTGCAGACAATATTAATAGGTCCCTCAGACTTTCGCAGATGATGCAGTTACTGTATCTGTGGAAGGTACTATCAGGAAGAAGCTGCATAGATGTCAAGTCAGATCTTGATAAGATTTCAAGATGGTGCAGAGGTTGGCAACTTGCTCTAAATGTTCATAAATGTAAAATTTTGCAATTCACAAAACGAAAAAATGTAGTATGCTGTGAGTACAATTTCAATGAGTCACTGTTTGAATCGTCCAACTCATACAAATACCTGGGTATAACACTTTGAAGGGATATGAAATGTAATGATCATATAGGTTCTGTCGTGCGTGAAGCTGGTGGTAGACTTCAGTTTATTGGTAGATTACTGGGGAAATTCAATCAGTCTATAAAAGAGTTGCTTACAAATCACTCGTGCAACTGGTTCTAGAATATTGATCAAGTGTGTGGGACCCGTGTCAGGTAGGCCTAACAGGGAATGTTGAATGTGTACAGAGAAGGGCATCACGTATAGTCACAGGTTTGTTTTATTCGTTGGAGAGTGTCACAAAGACACTCGAGGAGCTGAAATGTCCGGCTCTTGAAGACAGACGTAAACTGTCCCGACAAATGCTATTAACAAAGTTTGAAGAACCGCCTTTAAATGATAACTTTAGGGACATACTACAACCTCCTATGTAACGTTCACACAGGGATCGTGAGGATAAGATTAGAATAATTACTGCACGCACAGAGACATTCCAATAATCATTCTACCCGCGCTTCATACGTGAATGGAACACAAAGAAACCCTAATTATTGGTACAATGGGGCGTGCCCTCTGCCATGTCCCACACAGTGATTTGAAGAGCATAATGTAGATGCAGATGTAGATGTATCGACCCACTAGTGATCACAGTTTTTCCATATTAAAACACTGGAGAAACTTTAACGACCGATTTGTGACTCACTTCATGCAACAGAAACGGTTGTTCTCATGATAATCGCTGAATTTGATGTCAGTTTGTCATGTCTGAGGGTGAGACAGCAACTGTGCTGCTTCAGTTCGGGGATTTTCAGTATCACTATCATTTTCTTCCCTTTTCTACTCGCGGGTTGTGTGTGGGTACAAAGCGCCGGTAAGTTCGAGCTCGAATTTCCCTGGTCTTACCATGATGGTAACCTCACGAGAAACCGATCATGAAATCTACTGAACTACGGTTAGTCATTTCTACAATCACAACCAAAATTTCGTGTAATACTGCGGGTAGAACGTTTGTAGAAAGTAGTATAAGTACTTTTGTCGATTTCCACAAAATGCATTTTATGCTGTGTGCACGTGGCGTGTACAGTGACTTCGGAACAAGGAGGACTAATCTGTGCCACGAATGAGTCACAAGTCACAGTTTTGTTTGCAAAATGATAACAGCAGTATACCGATCACTATGAAACCGGAACCTTACCTTTGGACGACACAGAGTCTCTGTCTCTTTAGGAAGAAGCACAACATCTGCATCTACAACGCACTGCGCAAGCCACCTAATGGTGTGTACAATAGAGTCTGCACGAATAACTAGCTGTTTGTATATTATTTTTTAGCATGGTAAGTGACGAGTTGATGGTATAACATGGATACGCTCTGCTAGACTATGTCTGTGTTTAGAATGAATGTCCTGTACGACAAATAAATCAGCACATGGGACAGCTAGCTATCTCAGTCCCCTTAATCCTATATAGGACATGTTTCAGATGTTCTCTGGGGCATGTTGAGTTTCTTTTTCTCCTCAGCTGTACATCAGAGCGCTTTTCACGAACACTGACGTATTCCTTGCTTTGTAAATAAACATCATCATTAACACAATAATACAAAGGTACGTTCTGTAACTGTTATTGTGATAGTATTCCACTTATATTTTGCACAAATCAAAATACTTTCAAAGTTAGAACACAACTGATATCAGCCAAAAGCGGATGCTCTTGAAACACACAGCAGTTGTTACACACTTTTATTTTGGTGCCCATGTTAACCGTTTCACAACTTATTAATTTTCTAGCACCTTTCTTGAATTTCATAGTGGTTCAGAAGAAATACTTCTTTTTAAAAACTAAGCTATCGTCTGGAGACCTTGAATACCATATTGTTAGTAGCACAGGTGTTGTGTGTCATTTTACTTAAGACCTGTCAGTATATAAATCACACACGCTGATGACTGAATGTATCTCAAGATAATGTCATCTACTTATCAAATATACCTCGAACGCCGCGTAACTGATTCAATATTCCATACTCAAATACATTATTTGAGACTGAAAGCCGATAGTTAGCAAATTATCGCATGTGTTGCATCAGTTATGGTACGCCAAGGCATCTGGTTCTAGTGCAATGCAAAGCTGAGTCATTACTTTCGGTACGCATCGTTCAAAGATGCCTGAAATATATATGTGAATGTTGTGTTACTTTTATTAAAGATAGTACTATGACAACAAGTCACAGTAAAAACATATAAGTAAAAAAGCCTTAAAAAGATAAATGTGGGTAAGGGCAAGATGGGAGGTGGGAGAAGTACAGAGGAAATAATAAAAGGGGGACATATCTGAGGAAAGTTATATTAAAATAACTTAAAGAGGTCCACTCAGATACTTAAAACTGCCAATGAAAATTTTCAGGTAAGGTTTGTTTTTCAGTTCCACTTGTTTGAGACCTTGTTCTGGATGAAAGATCCTATTTAAAAATTCTCTGTGTCTTCTAGAAGGTTCATAATCATACTCTTTCCAGCTCTAAGCAAAATCTGCGTCCAATCAGCAATTCTATCTAGTGTATCTAGAATGAAATTTTCACCTGGCGGAGACCTGGCTTAGCCACAGCCTGGGGGATGTTTTTAGAATGAAATTTTCACTCTACAGCGGAGTGTGCGCTGATATGAAACTTCCTGGCAGATTAAAACTGTGTGCCGGACCGAGACTCGAACTCGGGACCTTTACCTTTCGCGGGAAAGTGCTCTACCAACTGAGCTACCCTAGCACGACTCACGCCCCGTCCTCACAGCACTTTCCCGCGAAAGGCAAAGGTCCCGAGTTCGAGTCTCGGTCCGGCACACAGTTTTAATCTGCCAGGAAGTTTCATATCAGCGCACACTCCGCTGTAGAGTGAAAATTTCATTCTAAAAACATCCCCCAGGCTGTGGCTAAGCCAGGTCTCCGCAATATCCTTTCTTTTGGAGAGCTAGTTCTGCAAGGTTGAAATGGTTCAAATGGCTCTGAGCACTATGGGACTTAACATCTTTGGTCATCAGTCCCCTAGAACTTAGAACTACTTAAACCTACCTAACCTAAAGACATCACACACATCCATGCCCGAGGCAGGATTCGAACCTGCGACCGTAGCAGTCCCGCCGTTCCGGACTGCAGCGCCTAGAACCGCAAGACCACCGCGGCCGTCTCTGCAAGGTTCGCAGGAGAGCTTCTGTAAAGTTTGGAAGGTAGGAGACGAGGTACTGGCAGAAGTAAAGCTGTGAGGACGGGGCGTGAGTCGTGCTTGGGTGGCTCAGTTGCAGTTGGCCTTTGGCTGTGCTGCGGTGAGGACGCGCTGTTTGTGTTCCTGCCGCGGAGCGAGCGCTCGTGTTGTTTACATAGTACTCGGTCGTTTCGCGCATGCCGTACTCAGCATATAGATCACTATGGCGCACCAATATAGAAAATCGACGCTCAAATTTACGTTCCGCAACGAATTTGCACGGCCCAAAGCACTCGAAGTCGAACGATTTCTACGAGAAGAAGTTAAAAAAATCCCGGCTACCGACATTCTCGGCATTCACTTGTCCATTGTGAGTAGTATCGTATATGTCAAGATCATCAACGACGCAACATGTGAACGGATCCTTCGGGACACGAAACAGGGCCTCCGTTTCTGCCATGCTGATGGCAATGTGGGGACTGTGCACGTCGATTATTCTGGGATGGGCCTTCGCACGATCAGAATTTTTGAACTTCCTTTCGAACTACGGGCGGAGGACGTCGTGACAGCGCTGCGCCCCTACGGCATGGTCCATGATCATATTGCGGAAAAATGGACGCAATTCCAGACATATCCGGTGCTGAACGGCGTCCGCCAGGTCCGAATAGAACTTAAAAGACATGTACCTTCATATCTGAATATCGGTGGCTGCCGTGCCATCGTCATATACGATGGGCAACCGAAGACCTGCTCTGGTTGTGGGAAGGAGGGGCATCTCAGATCAGAATGTATGCAACGTCGAATCACTCAACTGCCGCCGGTTGAAGCCGACCCGCCATCGCAGCCGACGCTGCTTCCTGTGACTTATGCAGCAGCCCACACGACAGCTACCACTTCACCACGACAGCCGACATCCACTGTTGGGTCGCGGCTCCATGTTCCAATACAGGGCGATGATGACACACCCGCTCCACAAGCTACGGATTCAACTCCGATGCCGCCGCCCCCGTCGACGGATCACAACATACATGACGATAGCATGGCCGTAGAGTCGCTTATTGTGCCTACGGCTGCCTTTGTGCCGGAACGTCGTGAATCTTTGCCATCGTCTGACACAGAAGGACACACCAGGAAGCAAAGCTCTCCGAAGCGACGGAAGCGGAGGCGTAGATCAACTTCCGAACGGGATGCGACACAGCCTCCAGAGGATGACGATTCCACCTTCAATGACGACGCTACCACAGAGGCAGAAGCCATTTGTTGCAGTGTGCCACCATCGAACGAAACTGAGGACAAACCACATCTATCTACAGTGGCAAAATCGGATGCCGAGATGCAGGACAGCTGCTGCCCACCACCTTCTGGAGTGCAAGCACCCATGCCGTGTCCTGAGAAAGCTAGGGCGGCCGGTCTTGCTTTCAGTTCCCCGACGTGGGCGGACGACCACGACGACGATGGAACCATGCAAGTTGCGCCAACAGGGCCCACGGCATTGGCGCCGGCTCTCTAGAAAGGACTGCAGGTGAGGTTTGGGGGGATGCGGAGGTGTCAATACAGTCAGAAGCGTCATAGGTACTTCCAGGCTTCATGGATAACTTAACACCTGCGGTTCGGCAACAAGCTTATCGTATCGCCACGCTTAACCTCAACACGATACGAACGGCAGTGAAGATCCAGTTGCTGCGTGAGATGCTTCGTTCTTCGGATGTTGACATTGCCCTGTTGCAAGAAGTATATATAGCGGCCCTCCCCGTTTTCTACGGTTATGTGACATATGTGTCACCGGCGGACCGGAATGGCAGCGGTACGGCAATACTAGTGCGCGACGGAATTGCCATCGAAGAAGTGACTTACCTTACCTAACATTTACGCTCCGTCAGGAACTGACCAACGCCGCGAACGATCGCTGTTCTACTCGGAGGATATCGCCCCCCTCTTTATCAGCCGCTTCGAGCAATATATCTTCGGCGGCGATTTTAACTGTGTGCTCCACCCCAAAGACCAAGTCCCACATTTCTCGACTTGTCAAGAACTTCGGCTCCTGGTTCGAGATCTGCTTCTCACCGACACGTGGGAGACAGTGCACGGTGAACGTCCCGGGCCGACATACCTTACTAGTCACTCCGCCAGTCGCCTAGACCGCATTTACGTCTCACGAGCTCTAGCACCCTGAGTATTGGACGCCGAGCGTTGGCCGCTTGCCTTCTCCGATCATAGCGCTTTCATATGCACACTCACTCTAAACAGCAGCGGATATGGCGCAGCCGAGGACCCTGGAAGCTGAATGTGGCACATCTTCAAGCCCCGGAATGCTGTCAGATTATCGCCAACACATGGCTGGATTGCGATCGTCGTCTTCCCCGATACCCATCGACTCTAGCATGGTGGGTGGACTGTGCAAAACCAGCTTTTCGGCGTGTGCTAACACAATTCGGAAAAGATATCGCAGCTTGGCATCATCACACATTGGACTTTTATTACACGATGCTTCGCGAACTCGACAGCCAACCACCATCTCCAAACCGACAAATGGAAAGCCGCCGAATTAAAGGTAAAATATTGTCTCTTACGAGGAAACGTTTGGAGGAGGTAGTAGTGCGATCGCGACGTCAAGACCGAGTGGAAGGAGAAAACCCGTCTATGCATCACATCGTGCTCGACAGCCGCCGACGCCGACAGCAGCTGATCACGGACCTCGTTTTGCCAGGTGGTAGGGTCGTAATGACTCAGGCGGCGGTTACAGAAGCCTTCTCAGATCACTATCGCCGGTTTTACGACGAGGTGAATACAGAGGACGAGGAAGCGGCCGATCACAACATACTGCAGCACATGTCGCACACCCTCGACAATGCAGCAGCGGCGACGCTGTTAGGTGGGATTACACGAGACGACATCGAGGACGCGCTTAACAAGGGAGCACTCAACAAATCTCCCGGGCCAGACGGACTGCCGCTCGAGGTTTATCGTACTTTCCGCGATCTCATGATGCCCCGATGGATCATCATGTACCAAGAACTGATGACGCCCGGTTCCCACGTGCCACCTGAATTCGTGGAAGGTCTCCTTATACCGATACACAAGCCTTCCAGAGGTCGGACGGTCGAGGACTACAGGCCAATTACAATGCTCAACTCGGACTATAAAATCTTCGCCCAACTACTCGCCAGCCGCATAAAGAAGGTTCTGCCCCTACTCCTCTCAATGGAGCAAACGACACACGGCGGAGTGACCAACATGCAAACGGCAACCAGTGAATGCAGGGATTTAATAGCCATCGCCACATCCTGTCGCCTTCGAGCTGCTCTGATCTCCATTGATTTCGACCACGCCTTCGACAGAGTTCACCACAAGTTCCTTCTGTCCGTGATGGCCCGCATGGGCTTCCCGCCTGCCTTTCTCGACATCTTTCAGCGCCTTTTCCGTGGAGCTGCATCCCGTGTACTGGTGAATGGACGGATTGCGGGTCCCTTTCCAATCCGACGGTCAGTTCGCCAAGGATGCCCACACTCCATGATCCTTTACGCGATCGCACTCGAACCACTTGTCGGAGGGTTGAAACACAGGCTCTCGGGCATGTCATTGAGGGATCACACCTTTCACTGCAGGATATACGCTGATGACCTTCTATTACTTGTCCGATCTGGTGACGAGGTACGCTCCGTGATACAATGGATCAATCGCTATGGTTTGGCAGCGGGCAGCCTCATGAATGTGGCCAAGTCGGCAGCGATGCCCATTGGGAGAGGTCTACAGGAGGACGCTTTAGCCCCACTCCCACTAGTTAACAAGATCCGGTTCTTGGGCATAACATTTACACAGGATGTGCGCCGCACGGCTGCCATGAACTATGCACGATTACTACAGGCAATACGCACAGAAGTTCGCCGGAACTTACTTCGACGGATGGACCTCCTACAGCGTGTAGAATACCTCAACCTTCACGTGGCAACTAAGATGGTCCACATGGCCCAGGTCCTACCGATATCTACAGCGATGGCACACAGACTGCAAGCAGCGTTTGGATATTACCTTACCACCGGACACCTCTTTAAAGTCCGCTACGAAACACTCACCCTGCCTCTGCTTGATGGCGGACTGGGACTTATAAATGTACGAGCGAGGGCTACAGCATTATACTTGTGCACAATGATGAAATTGTGGACCCACAAAGATGCTACCGTTACGGGTCGTCTGTTAAGAGGAACTGCTGCCGGCGTCTCTTCTGCCACCTGTCACGGTCGCGCACATTACACCCTCACTCTCGCACCTCTCGGCATTTATTCTTGAGTATAGTTACGTGCACCCCGACCTTCCCAGCACTCGCACTCCCAAGGCGAGAGACTTTTACAGACTGCTGCTAAGGTCCATCCCTCGCAATGTGATTGAGAGGAAGAGCCCTACGACCCTGTGGCCTGCAGTGTGGAGAGCGGTCCAGAAGCCGTTCCTCCCCACGCGGGTACGAGCCGCGTGGTACCAGGTGGTGAACGGGAAGGTTGTAACACGACAAAGGCTGCACGCTATTGGGATGGCGGATTCCCCCCTTTGCCCACATTGCCACCTCGTGGATACTGACGAACACCGTTTAACATGTGGATCGGCGTCAGAGGTATGGCTGCTAGTGCAGAAGATCCTCGCCTGCTACCTACGTATCGCGCCTCGCACAATTGAGCCACGGCTCCTCCTTTGTCCAGAGGATACTTATTTCCCACCTGCGAAGACTCACGCTCTCACATGGTTTAAAGGCATGTCCATATACTACCTCTTTCGAGATTATGAGAAGATGGTACTTGATTACTGGCAATTTCTCCAGGACAGTCATAGCACACTTGAGTGTACACCCCGATACCGACAACTATTTGCCAACTATTTGCGCAGTGTCTTCGATAACCCCCCTTACAGTTGGGGAGTACCGGGCAGAGGATGACCGCCTTGATGGGGCTCCACACGCTGCGAAATGTTGTACCAATTTGGAACATGGAATCTGTACACAGATGGACCATGCATATGGAATGGCGTGCGGGATTTGGTTACTTTTTTTT